>NW_027063627.1:1450283-1586151 GCF_032884065.1 Artemia franciscana
GTGTCAAAATACCATCTTTGACATGTCTTGTTCCTACATTTTTAGCACCTTCTGTTCCATAGAGGATATGAGCCATCCGTTTTAAAGTTGACTTCTCTGCAGGTCCAAGCAGCTTAGTTAGCATCAAGTCATGCCTGAAAAAGTCCAACAATCAGCTTTCTGACTTATTAATGAATACAAGTTTCACCAAAAATTTCCACGTGAACAGCAAAACATACCCCAAACCAAGAGAAACTAATAAATTCATTTTTCATCTTTTTTTCTGTTTTTTACCGTAAAAATCAAGATTCTGGATTACTGTTGATATCCTGAACAAAATTTACAATAAATTGTAATGTTAGTTGTACTATAGTACTTTGTATGGATGGGTGCGGGGATTCATATTCAAATAAAATGGTTAAAAATCTGCATAACCTTTGGGTTATAAAAGGCTGAATGAATTCTGAACGCCAAAATGTTACGATTTTGAGTATGGACAAACGTTAATCAGCCGACTTTCTCAGCATGTCCAGAAAGCTTCAACTTAATTCTCATGGCCTTTCTTGGTATTTCACAGATACACCCTTTCTCAACCTTGGATGCACATAGTGTCTTTTGATTTAGTTCAATATCTAACTCAACATGCCCTAAAATTTTTAGCTTAATCATCTTAGCTATTCCCGGTATATCTTAGAAACACCCTTTTGATAAACTGGGATGGAAATAGTGTTTTTCGATTTAGTTCAATGCCACCTATGGAATACTCTGAAAGTTCATAAGTAATATCCTTATCTGTTCCTGGGGCATTGTAAAAAACATCTTTATCAAGATTTGGATATAGATTTTCTTTTATTTAGATTTACACCCCCTCCACTTTTTCTGAAAGTTTGAACTTTATACCCTATTCAGTTCCTGAGATATTTCATCCATCCCATTTTGACAACCTAGATGTACTTAAACTATTTAGATTTATTTCAATAGTAGTAGTAGTAGTAGCAATAGAAATAAAAGTGGCAGTAGTAGTATTAGTGGTAGTAGCAGTAGCAGTAACAATCACAGTTGCAGTAGAGGTAATGACAGTAGTAGTAGCAGTAGAAATTAGTTGCAGTCGCAGTTGCAGCTAGTCGTAGTCGCGTGCAGTCATAATCGATGCTTAAATAGTAGTAGTCATGGCCACAAGTGGTAGGATTTGCATTCATGATCTGTCGCATTTGCAGTCTCAAGTTGTCTGTCTTGCAGTTACAAGTAATCATATTCACAATCAGCAGTTGAATTGCACTCGAGGTCGCAAGTAGTTGCAGTCGCAGTCAGAAGTATTCGCAGTTCCAAGTAATCGCAATTACAGCGGCAGTGTAGTAGTTGTAATAGTTGCTCTGAAAGTTTCAAGTCAATAGTTTATCCATTCCTAAGGATCCCTTTTTCAATAGCCATAATGCACATCGTGTCTTTTGATTTAGTGCAACAAACTCATGATAAAGCATTTCTCGTTTTCCAATTATAAATTCTGAATGTAAGTAAAGGGCAAATTGTATAATTTACAACCCCTGCCCCGGGGCAGTGGAGAGCTTGGCATCCTCGGAGGCAGATTTATTAGAGTTTTTACTTCTTTTGAATTTTTTTTCTCAAACTTGCGATCAGTGTTGGAGGAAGTCTCTAAACTGAGTAATTGGAGAGGGTCTGGCTACCCTCCGATTAATTCCAAACATCCCCCTGAACAACCTCCTAAACTTCCAATTTAATGCCCGCAGCCATCCCTAAGATATTGCTGATACACCCTATTGACAACCGACATGTTCAAAGTGTTGTTTGATCTTGTTCAACATCCCACACTACAATTCCTGAGAGTTTAACCTTAATACCCTAAAATTTTTGAGGCTCAGGATCGTATCTGCCCCTTTTCCACAATAACAGACCATCTACATAAAAATGGACAGCTTGCATAACTTGCAGCCCTTGCATCAGAGGCAGGGGGACAAGTCATACTTAGAAGCACTGTTATTTAACCTTTACAATATTTTGAACAAAACGGCTATTTGAAAATTTGTAACGGATGTTTTAGGGGGAGGGCAGATAAATAGGGCCTAATTACCCTACAGTCAATTTTCAACATACCCCTCAAAAGGTCCTAAAAGTTTCAGCTTAATTCCTTCGGCCTTTCTTAAAACATTGCGGATACGCATTTTTGATAGAGTGGATGCAAATAATGTCGTTTGATTTGGTTGAACATACCCCTCAAATTTCCCAAAATTTCGCCTTAATACATTTAACCTTTTCGGAAACACCCAGAATAAAAAATTCTCCTTTTCCCAATAATAAAGCATGCATGTCGCAGTGGGTAAAGTGCGTAATTTATTACAATTTTTGCCCCGGGGCTTTCGGGGTTATGACATTCCCAGAGGCATAGTAATTAGACCTTTTGACTATTTTAAACAAAATCGCTTTTTCGAGATTTCGATCACTATTGATGGAAAAAGGGAACTAAAAAGAGAAAAAAGAAGGGGACAGATTGTCCTCCAATCACTCTTCAATATCGCCTCAACATATTCTGAAATTATCAATTTAATACTCTCAACCATTCCTTAGATATTGCTGATACGCCGGTTTGACAGGCAGCATGCACATAGTGTCCTTGGATTTTGTTTGAGATCCCTCGTAGTATTTCCTTAAAGTTTAATCTTTATAACTTAGGCTTTTTGGAGACTCAAGATCACAATGCCCTCCTTTTTCCAATAAAGACCTTAAATGTACACAATGATTTACTTGAATAATTTACAGCTCTTGTCCCAGGGGTTGTGGGGGTTATTTAAATCCCGGAGTTAACTCCGAGGCGTTGCCCCTAAAAAGTATGATGAATAGCAATTAATCAAAGTCCTCCTAATAAGTCTATTGCTAGTTAGCCTCACAGTTAAGCGATTAGTAAACTGGATCTGCGGCAGATCTGTGAGAAAATTTTAAAGAACATCTTTTTTTTATTATATGGTTGTCATGGTAGTGTGAATTTCGGCCAAACAAAGCAATAAAAAATATACAAGAGCATTCCCTTTTGATTGAAAAACGGTAAAATTTGCTAAGATAGGAATTTAAATTAGGATTTATTTTAAAAATCTTATATTTGAATTGGAGGAAAGAAAAGAAAACAATTTTAAAAACCCCTCAAAATGGAATGGTGTTGAAATGTTAGCACTGAAACAGCCAAGGTAAATAATGTTTTACCAAATTATTGGAGGTTATTCCCTCTAAAAGCAACTAAATAATTTTCTTATTATTTTTTTTTTGTTAAGAAGTCTATTTTTGTTAGAAAATCCTTCCAAAACTTATCATTCTTCGAGTCAGTCATAAGCCACTTGCTAATCAAAAGGAAAGAGAAAATATTAATTACGTCACAACTTGCCCTAAGGAGAAATGTCTCAAATTTTAGCTCAAGCATTCCTAAAGCCCAACTAACTAACCCTCCTAGTGCTTTATTTCTTTTTTAAAACGAGCTTCAAAAATTTACCGGTGTTATATTACTGACCATGATATGTTAACCTTTGGGACAGAAAAAATATCAATCCCAAACATTGACTAGAATGATTAATTGATCAATTTACCATCCCGTCTTTCTGGTCTTTAACCAGTGGAACAACATTTTAATTGGTTGAATTTTACAGTCCACGTTCTGGGCGCCTAGTCAATAGAACAACACCATGTTAACAAAAAGACGGGCTGCGACACCATGTAATCTAATCCAACTTTAATCACATATCTTCTGTTACCCAATTTTCTTATCGTCCAATGTCCAATGACGGCCTTTTCGAATTTGGATCTTAGATTACTAATGAAAACTGCCCAGCTCTTAAGGGAAATAATGACATTAATGTTAAAGAGTCTCGCTTCCAAAATCTGATTAAAACCAAACACGTAGAATCATTCCCTGAGAAAAAAGTAAAATCGTGTCCTAATGACAAACCTTACATTACTAGTCAGTTAAAAAAGCTAATTAAGCTTAAAATTAATCTTTTCAGAATGGTAATACATCTGAAGCTAACTCACTGCGTAAACATATAAAAAAAAATAAATACATAAATCTGCTTCTGCGTACTACAGATGTAAAGTCAAGGATTTTTTTTCTACTAAGCCAAAACAGTGGTACAAAAGTATAAAAAAAAATTGTGGGAAAACACATAATAATATAGATTGCCGTTTACAAGAAGAGCTCCTAGTTACAGCCAGTGATCTGAATAAATTTATTTCCTCTATAGTTCAAAGCATCCCCCCTCTATCTATAAATACTGCTTATGATCTACAATCTCTCAATTTCCCTATTATTTGGCCCTCAGATGTTGAGGCAAAAATTAAAATCATTAAAAAGTGCAGAACCTGTCCACTAGACATCCCAATTGTACTAATTAAAGCCTTTGTAGACATTCTTTCATAACCTTTGTCTGTACTTTTTAATGAAATTACCTCTACTGGTAACTCCCCTGATTGTTGGAAATTAGGTTTTATTGCTCCCGTAAAACAGAAGGGTAGAAAACGAGATTTTGCTGGTGCCCAACCCATTACTGTTACTCTAGTTTTTTCCAATTTATATGAAAGCTTTTTAGCTTATTGATTGAAATTAAAAAAAATCCTAAATTTTGACCCAAGGCAATTCGGAAATTTGCGCTCTACCTCTACCACACGCTATCTTGTTCACCTTTTGGACACTATATGTAACAAACTTGAAAAAACAAATACCTGGCTCAATATTATTGCAGTTGACTTACAAAAAGCTTTTGGTTTAATTAACCATAATAAATTAGAAAAAAAACTAACCAATGACTTTCTAGTTGACCCCTATTTAATAAGAATAATTTCGTCCTTCCTTTCTAATAGAACGCAAGTCATCAAATACCTGAATGTATATTCTGATCTCCTTCCAATTTATAATGGTGTTGCCCAGGGAACCCTCTTAGGCCCAATTTTATTTCTTACCATAATAAACAGTCTTTGTGTCAATTTCCCGGATAGAAGGAGATTCATTGACGATTTAACTATCTTAGAAACATGTTTCGAAAATCTAAAAAGTAGCCCAATGGATATCCTAGAATCAATACCAGATGAAGTTTTTGCTACTGATGTGAGAGTCAACCCTTTAAAGTCAACAGTTTTAACAATTAGTTTCCTTAAAACTCCCCCTTCTTTCTCCTGTCCAATCCCCCTGAAATGTATGTTAAGACTACGAAATTACTGGGTGTTACCATCTCAAGCGACTTAAAATGGGATTGCCACGTTAATTATTTCTTAAAACGTACAAATACTGCATTTTTTTCCCACAAACTCCTCAATAAATTTGAATGTCCTAAACCACATTGTTGAAGATTTTCCTCTCTTTTGTATGTCCTACCCTCGAATACGCTTGTCCTGTTTGGCATCTCCAATGAATTGTCGGACAGAATAGAGGCAGTTCAAAAAAGGTGCCTAAGAATTATCTTCAATGAGGGTAAAGTGCCTTACATTTTCCTTCTTCGGAGAGTAAATCTAGTCACCCTTAAGGAAAGGAGAGCACAAATTTCCTTCAATTTTGCCCACAATGCCGTGCATAACCCTCGTACTACTTCTCATTTCCCTAGTGAACATTTACCCCCCCCGTTCTGTTTCAAGAAAAATCCCCCCTCTTGTACCAATAAGAGATTCTACTGAGGGATATAGATGAATGTTCATCCCTCACATAGTCGAAATTTTAAATCAATAACCCTTCCTCACTCCACTTTTATCTTATAGTTTTAGTGTTTATTTTGTAATTGCGAACCTTGTAATTCTTGCTAGCTAGACTTTTGATTACATTTGTTTTCCCTGTTTGAATTTTATGAATTTTTATCATTTGGCTTTTTTATTGATTGCAATTTTATGATTTTGTGACATTGACCCTTATTTAAATTTTTGCTATTTCTTTCTTGTGTACTGTCACTAAAGTGCGAATTCGGCCCTTTTGGGCTTGTGATAGCCGCTTTGTTGAAATAAACCTTAAGTTATCTTATGAAAATCGTTTGAGCAGCATCTCTGGTTACATAAACGCCAATCCTTTATATTAAAAACGCTAGAATAGCTCAAAACACTAAAATAAAACACGTACCTCGACTCAAGCTGAGAGGCCAAGTCACATTTGCAGTAAGGTTCGCAATAAGTAACCGCTTGGTTTTGCTGAACATTAACTTGCATTGATGACATATTATTTTCACCGATGAACCCATACAAAAAGGCCCAAAGACTCTGAACTGTTCTTCTATACCGCGTAGAAAAGGCCTTCAACGATATTTCTGATATGTTTGATGATTGTGAGATTCTCTGGCCAGCTAACTTCCCTACACTGATTAATTGGGAAACACCAAGACTTGTGAGATCATTCAATGAACACTTTGAACTAAAAATATTAAAATTTGTAAAAATTAGGTCAGTTGCAAATATATTACTGTATACTGTTAATGGAAGCCTTAATTAAATGGTTTAAGGATGTTCTCAATGTGAGCGGAACCATATCAAGAATATTAATAAGTAAGATATTCGCAATCTTATGGCTTTGTGAGAACAATGCTTGTAAAAAAAATCTTGAAACGATACCCTAGTTGTTATTTGATTGATGGAAGCTGTTTAATTAAACCGATTGTTTACTTCTGAAAATAATTTTAACTGTTATGAATCCTAGCGAAGAAAGAATCTTATTATTTGGCGATGATATTTCCGAATACTGGTTTAAAAAAAATCAACAACACATAAAACATAACAGAAATCAACACATATGGATTAAAAAGTAACTCAAGCAAAGAAAAAGTATGAAAAAATCTTTTTATTAAAATATTTCCAGAGAATAGTCCTACTGTTTAAACCAGAGATAGTAAGTTAAAGAGGATTAATAGGAGATAAGCGGCAATACATTAAAAAAAAGAGAGACCGGAAATTGGAGCAGCATCAAATCTATATGCGCGTCAAATCAGCATTTTATTAATTTGTCATTTAACTGTATCAGCTTCTCCTAGCCCTTTCATTCCTCTGCAACTTTTTGTTCTTGTTAAATCCCTGAAACACAACGAAAGTATTAAACAATGAAAGGATCATAATGCACTATGAATAGCATTTCAGAATTACTGAGTTGCCCTCCTCCAGATTTCTTCATTCTGCAACCTTATTTCAGACTTAGGCCCGTATGAGGTAGTTACTTATTTTATCCTTTCTCTATTTTTATCGTTTTCCCTTCATTTTGTAAGTAGGAATACTTTTTTTCAAAATTAAAACGACATGAAATTATTATTAATGAATAAGTGAAAACCAAAACGAATAGAAATTAAAATGAAAATAAAGTCAAACTTAAAGTTCTGAAGACGGCGTTCATACACCACGCAAATCCTGGAAGTGATTAGTTATTTCTAGTCAATGGCAAACAATAGAGTTTCGTTTAATTCCATTTACATTGATTTTTCCAAAGCATTAGACAAAATTTACATTCAACTTCTGATCAAGAAATGTCATGTATGTGTAATTGACCCACAAAGTTAAGCTTGGATAACAGATTACCTTACAAATAGAACCCAAGAAGTTGCAGTAGGAGGCGATTTGTCATCGGTCATGCATGTGGAATGTGGAGCTCTACATGGTGTTGTCTTGTGTTGACACTCCTCCGTCTTTTTTTATCAATAACTAGCTGTTGGGGGCGCTTCAAGTGTGAAGTATTTTTGCAACCTTAGGGTTTGGTTCGACTCGAATCTCAAGTTTGATAAAAATGTTGCAGATGCTCCCGACAGGCAAAGTATCTATTAGTATGCCTAAGTGGCGCATTCTCTAAGTTTAACCTTCGTTTCGATGACGTCACTTTATGTGCCAACTTCATGTCCAACACTTTAGTATTGCTCACTAGTATGGTATGCTCTTAATGGAAGAGATAGGGCAAGAGTCGATAAAGGGCAACAGAGGGCCACTAAACTCACACCTTACCCGCAATGTCTGCCATATCAAAAGAAAATGCAGAGACTGTAGTTACCTAGTCTTCAGTTCCCACGAGACAGAGCTGACCTAATAAATACACTAAGCACTGTTGAGAACATTAACCAAACAAATCTAAACCACTCCACCACCTCGGTGGACCACTCACGGGTCAGAACCCGTACAAAATATACCAACCATGTCCAAAGAAAAGATAAGGTAAACAATTCTTGGTCTGTCTGTATGTGGAACACTAGAAGGAATTACCACCAGAAACAGTTGAAACTATCACAGTACGGTCTTTGAAAGGTTGATCCTCTGCAGAGTTCCATACTAGGTCTTAATGTGATTCATCTTGAGAAAAATTTTGTTACATTAGTTGTTCTTGTGACGTATGTGTTGCTATAAAGTATATTTAAATGTTGTTTTCAATTGTTATGTTTAATATTGTGATGTTTAATGGGACAAACTTTGTAATGGTAACCGCATTTGGTATTAATAAATAAAAATAAGAGAAAGGCTACCACCCCACAAAGTCCTCTAAGGAAAGAGCTTCATTTGCGCCGTAAGCTTCAGACTGGGACTAATCTTTCAAGACAAGCATATGGCTTAGATCGTATTTTGTTTGAATGAAAAGTAAAATTAAATTTTTTACCCATTTCCGGGTTACCTGACACCCTCCTCCTTCTATAAAACAAAATATATGATCTCCTTAGGCGATTATTTTTGAAACTTTCAGGTAATTCGGCTTTTTGGACACATCCTCGGGGCCTTATTTGGGGGGGGGGGTTCATGCCCAAACTAAAATGTATTTTAGGCTTTTTTCAAGCCCCATTTTCAGGAAAACCAAATTTCTTTTCAATTTTGACTTAAAAACGGGATCCCCATGTCGCAAGGGCTTAAGTATATAACTTTCAAGTCGATAAAAAAAATGTGTCTTTTTTGGGGCATTTTGATAGGTTTGAGGACATTTCCCTAAATTAGAAACGTTTCTGTATATTAGGGTCTCTGTGGCCCAGGATCTTAAAGTTTCAAAGATTCAAGCCGTTCAAAGAGCGAAAAGTTAGCAATTTTTTGTCCACATGTCGGACGCTCATTTTCGGGGTAACCAATATTTTGTCTTCATTCTTCTTTCTGCATAGAGGTCTCATTTGCCCAAGGACTTAAAAATGTAAGCTTCGAGGTGGTCAGGTGTAAAGGTTTTGGTCCTTTTTCAGAATTCATTTTTGAGACTTGAGTCCCTAAATAAAGTATTATTTTCTGGAATAGGTTCCTTTTGGCCCAAGGACTAGCGGCTGTAACTTTCAAACTGATCAAGGACAGCAAGTTTTTTAGAATATTTTTGAGACCACTAACACACTCCTCCTTTCAACAAATTGCTTGCTCCAGTCAGCTAAGGGAGTGATCCCAAAAAGTTCTGAACTAATTACACACCCACGACGAAATATAATCTATTATAGAAGCTCTATAAAAACTATTTGAAAACAGTCACCAATTTACATAATTTATCGCCCTTACCAAGGGTCGGTAGCGGTCATGTCTTCCCCATAGGCAAATTTAATGGGCCTTTTGATTTTTTGACATCTCAATTGGATCTTTCGATTTCTCTGAAGAAAATGACTACCTCTTTCAGATTTGTGATTTGATATTATAAGGGGTATGGGAGACGGGAATCCAAACAGGACATCAGAGGGGGCTCCCCCCCCCCAAAATTAGTTCCCGCTTAAAAGGTGGAAAATAATTTTTAATATAAATTTCTGATGAAATGAAGACCCTCCAAAGTTTCTTCGACCACCCCTGTCACTCAAAGTGGTCGGGAAACTCTTTACTTTATAGTTTATGGTGCTTTACAGACACAATTTTTAACCGTAACAAACACAGGTAGAGGATGATTGCAAACGTTTTATATATTAATTACCTATAGGTAACTTTCACTCAAAGCATTTGAGCTGGAAATGGCTATCTCTTTCAGATTTTTGATTTGATATTATATGGGGTATGGGAGATGGTAAGCAAAACAGGACACGGGAGGGGGATTTCCCCCTCAAATTAGTTCCCACTTAAAAGGTGGATAATAATTTTTGACATAAACCTCCGATGAAATGAAGACCCTCCAAAGTTTCTTCGACCACCCCTTCCATACAAAGTGGTCGAGAAACTCTTTACTTTATAGTTTATGGTGCTTTACAGACAGAATTTTTAACCGTAACAAACACAGGTAGAGGATGATTGCAAACATTTTATATATTAATTGCCAATAGGTAACTCACTCAGAGCATTTCAGCTGGAAATGGCTATCTATTTCAGATTTTTGATTTGATATTACAAGGGTTATGGCAGACGGTAAGCAAAACAGGACACGGGAGGGGGCTATTCCCTCTCAAATTAGTTCCCACTTAAAAGGTGGAAAATAATTTTTGACATAAATCTCCGATGAAATGAAGACCCTTTAAAGCTTCTTCGACCACTCCTTCCATACAAAGTGGTCGAGAAACTCTTTACTTCATAGTTTATGGTGCTTTACAGGCATAATTTTTAACCATAACAAACACAGGTAGAGGATGATTGCAAACGTTTTATATATTAATTACAAATAGGTAACTCTCACTCAAAGCATTTGAGCTGGAAATGGGTACCTCTTTCAGATTTTTGATTTGATATTATAAGGGGTATGGCAGACGGTAAGTAAAACAGGACGCGGGAGGGGGCTTTTCCCCCTCAAATTAGTTCCCACTTAAAAGGTGGAAAATAATTTTTGACATAAATCTCCGATGAAATGAAGACCCTCCAAAGTTTCTTCGACCACCCCTGTCACTCAAAGTTGTCGGGAAACGCTTTACTTTATAGTTTTTGGTGCTTTACAGACAAAATTTTTAACTGTAACAAACACAGGTAGAGGATGATTCCAAACGTTTTATATATTAGTTACCCATAGGTAGCTCTCACTCAAAGCATTTGAGCTGGAAATTCTATAGGAGAAAAGGAAACAGAAATACTACTACTACTACTAGTGACTAGTCATTGCAGCACCAAGTCGCCAAAGGTGAATACAGCTACACACGCTCCACCTCAGTCAATGCAAAGCTTCACTCTTTACCTCCTCCCATGGAGTTCAAATTAATTTAAATATTTTCTTATGACCTCTACCAAACTCATTTGGGGACGTCTTGTTTTTCTTTTGGTGCCACATGGACGGCCAAAAAGACCAAGAATGGGTGCAGTATTTATTGCCCTTGCTGATGCTGAATCATCAGGAGAATTTTTGATCCTCGACGGGCATGGCGTTAGACATCCGTTCGATTCCTTAATTAATTCGTACATATTTATTCATATGGCAAAGCGAGGCACTAACCCATCAGTTGTCCGCGTTCCAGAGGATCTATATAGGAATCTTAGAGTATGTTTTAAGCTCCTATCGCATTCACACCAGCAATAGGCTTTTCATCAACCCCATACAATTGCATTAATTCTTGTGTGAAGTCAAACTCTTCGGATTCCTCTAATATGCCTGTTATTCCTCAAAACCTCATCCCCGTTAAGAAAGGGACCAGACAGGGAGCTATCACTTCCCCAACACTGTTCAATAACAGTGTCCTGGACGCTCAGGCGTCCCTTCATGCATCCTTGGGGGAATCGATGTGCCTCTTATTTGTTATGCTGATGACATCTTGAATCTTAGCCGTTCGACCTAGCACATTCAGCAAAATTTCAAAATTCTCAAAGATGGATATGCGAATATCGGACTGCCTTTCAGTCCTGAAAAAACCGAAGTTGTTCTTTTCAATTGACGAAGTCCCTATACTTTTCTCCTAAGTCTGGACGGTTTTCTTATCAACCCTTACGAAACAAGCTTACATACCTGGGCCTCTCAATCGGTTCATCTATCGGCCACACGCGCCGTTTGCTGACATTTCACGTTGAGCGTGAAATTAGTATTTCATACGCTGGTATTGTAAAAAGCATACTGCGCCTCAACCGTCACCTTCTTGCATCTATCTACAACGCCCTTCCAAATTTGATTTACATTACTCTATTTTGAATTTTTTTTATATTTACAGATAAAAAGCAATTACGTTCAATTTTCTTCAGATTTTCCAAGTATCTTTTACATGCTCCTTGACCAAGAAACTGTAAAATTATCCATATGTATTATTTTGCAGACCTAAATATTAGTATCAACAAATCTTTAGGCCGTTTCCAAAGGAGTTTTCATCATTCATGGTCATCAGTTTGTTCGCAAGAGATTGTTCATATTGATGTAAAGTATGTAATAAAAAGTTTTTTTAACAGTTTTTTCTCAAGTATTTAACTTTTCAATTGTGTGTTTGTGACCTTTTTTTTATCTTTAGTGATTACTCCGTGTATTGTTTCTTTTATTTGAGGGGCAATAATGGGGAATAATAATAATAATAATAATAATAATAATAATAATAATAATAATAATAATAATAATAATAATAATAAATAATAATCTTTGGCAATCAGTCATCCTTCATCCGTAAAACTTGCCATAGCAATCTCAACCTTTCTTTCACCATAGCCCTAGAAAGTGGGATAAAACCGCATTTTCACTATAGCTTGCTCTTTGAACTCTGCTCAGTCAAAAGGGTACCTAATTCTATCCGTAGATAATTCCTCAGGAAAACATTTAACAAATCTTCCTTTGGCTTTCGAACCATCCACGTTTCAGAACGATACTTGCAAACTGTCATTGCCGTAGCTTCCAATATTATAATCTTGGATCGCAAACTAATCTTCTTATTCTTCCTCGCTCGTTTCAACAGTCACCCTGGACATTTGGCTATTCTAATTTTCACATCTTCATTGCATCTACAATCTTTACTAATAATACTACCCAGGTGAGTAAAGCTATTCACTTGTTCAGTCTTCTCGTTGACCTACATCGCCTCTTCACCTTGTTTATTCTTCTTAAAATTCAATTTTCAGACCTATTCTTGCACTTCGAACTCTCAAAGGTTCTAAAAGTTCTTTCATTTTGTTAACATTACCTTAAACTAAACCGTAGGAGTATTTTTAAGTAAATAGGGCTAGTCACTTTAACGTACTTATCTGGCATACCATACAAGGATAGGAACTTCACTAAAGCTCTTCTATCAGGCATATAAAACGGTTGTTAATCGTCTATAAAACTGGGGTCTCAAACTCGATTTACGGTCAGCTTCCTGTTGGCAAAAGCTGAAAAAGCAACAGTATTGCTGAGAACTGATTGAACACTGCGCGAAGATTGTTGTTGACTGTGAATGAAAAAATTAACAAGATTATGCTACACAAATTTCTAGCAACACTATGAGCAAACCAATTAACAAAATTCAAGAGTCCACTGAGAAAAACCTTATAAGAAGATTATTTTTTTGTTTAATATTCGGTGTATAAACGGATGAGAGGTAATGACACTGCTGTACATACAATTATATTAGTATAACTGCATGTCCATAGAGTCGATACACTGTACTTCCATGGACATGCAGTCACATACAGTAGCATTAGTTAGGTTCTAAATTCAAATAGAGGAAAAAAATTTTATAAATAAAGTGCTTAAAATCTACACCACTGTTAGTGAAACTTCGCAAGCTATTAACAAATGTATTGGAACGGGAAAATGTATATGAACGGAAATGCAATAGTTGTAAGAGTTAAGGGAGCAGTTTCTCGTATGAATTGAGTGGTATGAAGTGGACCCTGTGAAAGGTAACGTTGCCATTGAACAGTAGACTAAAGATAATAAATCATGCTAAGAACCATTTCCTGCAAGCATGACTTATAAGACTGAAGATCTGACTTTGGGTCATTTCCACCTGATGCTACTAACAGAAGTCAAGTGGCTATTAACTAAGATCTTTATATCCAGATTGTTTGGATAAACAATACACAGCTGTAGAATTCTGTCATCCAACTACTAACTGATTTTGATTTCAGCCTAAATTAGGACATATCTTTCTCAAACCTCCATTCGTTCCTTTAGATTACGACTTGTCATGAGTCGGTAAAGGATTTTATTCTTTCTGACATCTCTAAAAATCAAATGAAACAAGTATTTTTCTTCAAGAGAAGGAAGGACATAAATGAGAAATAGAAAGTAAACTGATAATTCATGCAATTTTCGAAGTGCATACTCTCTAACTTTGCTTGGTCACAGAATTCGTCAAGAAGATTAGGTCCAATCTACGAACCACACTTCCTTGAAAGTTCTATTGCCCCCTTACTTGGTTTAGAAGGAAGCCTGACCGATCATTTTCTTGACATTGACTCTGATTATCTCAATAGCTAGTCGATGAGAAACAGCAAGCCAAAACAAAAACCCACTGGAATGACGAATGAAACTTTACAAAATCTGCTTGAGGTCAGCTAAGACAGCATTTAAAAAAAAAAGATGCCAGGACGGAAGCCAAGAAGAGCTTCGGTGTATCTAGGTGCATTCAGAAAACAATGATGATTAAAAAACAGTAAAAATTAAAAACAAAATAATACTGATTGAAATTGATTTAAAAATTTCCATAAACAAAGAGAATGACAATGACATGGAATGATGAAATGAAATAATAATATAATGTGCTGTCTTATCCTCTATAAGTTGATCCTATCTAAATTAGATTCGCTGTAGATTCAATCTAGCACTTTTTCCGCATCAAGCAAATTAAATAGTCAAATTTTAACTTGCAGAGGCGTCTTGAAGAAATATCTACCAATCAAAAATTTGATTCGAAACTGTATGCATATGGAGGGAAGATCCTACATAAATACCTGAGAGGTAAAGCGGGATAACTGAGAAATGGTCCCTCAAATTTCTCGAAATGACCAGCCGTTATAAAATCTTTCAAAAATGTCGTGTACTGCTTAAAAGCTTGGCTTTGCATCTGATTACAATTGATCTGGTTAAGATTTCTTAAAGGACTTAGAGGTCCCCGGGCACCATGACGGAACACTATCAAGGCTCCAATAAACTTGAATCCATTGAATGAGTCATTGTTTTTAGTAGGACAGCCTACAAAATACAAAAGTCAATAAGAATATACAAATGCATTAATCGAGAAATGAAGTACAGGAAGGAGAAAAGTTAATAATTTCAGTAAAACTCATAAGATTAATAGCAAGAGCAAAAAAAGAGTTCACTACCACACTACCACAAATTACAACCAAATCCCAAGTTTGATTTTTAACCTTGTGGTTTTTTCTGATTTGTCTGGTACTTTTTTCTGTTTTTTTTTTTACTCGTTTTTTAAATAATGTTGTCAATTCCGTCAATTAGTCGTAGCTTACACACCCAATTAAAAACAGCAAAAAAAACTAAGTTTTCAATGAGCGTAGAGAGCGAATTGAACCTTAAAACGAACAAAAATCAAATGTCTTCAACCCGTTCAGTATCTATCTGTAAAAACAGCATAACGATCTTTGATTGCTGCTAGATGCCCTTTTTTACGCTCCTGTAAGACTAACCCTTTACAGAAAACACAAAACGAAAAGATAACACTCTAATTGCTGTATAACTATCGATCAATCAATTGATTTTATTTTTCAACACCTTATAAGGTCGTGAAACGATCATTGTCACATAAGGCACTAAACATGTAACAATTACAGCCAATGCCAACATCACACAAATTTTTGCGTAACTGAACAAAAAGAAACTAAATAAATAATGAACCAAGAAATAAAATAAACAGTTAAACTATAGTATAACATATTGAAAATTTTAACATACTGAAAACAAGAGCTAAGAGTTCATATGGCACTTGTTACGAGGTCAAGAAGAGCCAAGAGCTCATATGGTATGAGCTCTAGCAAAATTCTAAGAATCAATAGATTGCTTTAAAAATTCATTAAGATCCGATCGCCCACTCGTAAGTTAAAAAATAGCTCAGTTTTGCTAATTTTTCCTCTCCCTTCAGCCCAAAGATGGTCGAATCGGGGAAAACAACTTTATCAAGTCCATTTGTGCAGCTCCCTGACACGCCTACCAATTTTCATCGTCCTATCACGTCCAGAAGCACTAAACTCGCCAAAGCACTGAACCCCACCACCTAACTCCTCCAAAGAGAGCGGCTCCAGTCCAATTACGTCAATTACGTATCTACGACATTTGTAAGCGTTTTCCAAGATTTCCGGTTTCCCCCTCCAACTCCCCCCAATGTCAACAGATCTGGTCGGAACTTGAAAGAAGAGCTTTGAGACATGAGTTACTTCTAATTATTAAATTTCATTAAGATCCGGTCACCCATTCTTAAGTTAAAAATACCTCAATTTTTCTTATTTTTACAAATTAACAACCCCCAGCTCCCCCAAAGAGAACGGATCCGTGCCAATTATGTCAATCTCGTCTCTATAACTTGTGCTTATTCTTCCCATCAAGTTTCATCCCGATCTCTCGTTTTCCAAGATTTCCTGTCTCCAAGATTTCTGTTTCCACCCTCCAACCCTCTATGCCCCTGGATCCGATTTGAATTGAAAATAGAACATGTGAGACATAAGATTCTTCTATATATCAAGTTTCATTAAGATCCGATCACCCGTTCGTAAGATACCTCGATTTTCACGTTTTCCAAGAATTTCAGTTTCCCCCTCCAACTCCCTTCAATGTCACCGGATCTGGTCGGGATTCAAAATGAGAGTTCTAAAACACAAGATCCTTCTAGATATCAAATTTCGTTGAGATCTGAACACCCATTCGTAAGTTACAAATACCTCATTTTTTCTAATTTTTTAGAATTACCCCTCCAAATTCCCCCAAAGAGAGCAGATCCGTTCCGGTTATGTCAATCCCGTATCTAGGACTTGTGCTTATTTTTAGCACCTAGTTTCATCCCGATTGCTATACTCTAAGCGTTTTCCAAGATTTTCGAATCTATCGAAAAAAAGACGAGGGAACTCATGGAAGTTTTGTCGTTTTGCACACAAATCGGAAATTTCAGCTCCAGTGCCAAACGAACATGACTTCTAAAGAAACATCTGGTGTCTGAGAATGCTACAGCTGAGACCCTCATTGGTCTTTGTACCATAAGACTTGAAGAGAGGCGTGATTCAATTGCTCAGTTATAGGATTCCTTCTCGTCAAGTATTTCTGCTCTGCTGGATATGGAAGACTAGCAGGACCGGGAGGCCAGCAGTAAGGCATATTCACTGCGTTCCTGAATTGAGAAATCGGAAATGCTGATCAGACTGGTCTGCTTGTTTTCGTCTTCGTTTGTTACAAAACCATTGGCAGAATCACTTCAACAAAAGCACAGTGATCTTATGAGAGCTTTGGGACTCATAAGCAATGTAAAAGTAACACAAGATGAAACGCACACTCGTGCAGAAACCGCGTTTCGGTCTCTCTATATGGAAATCGAGAACATGCCCGAAAGAAACAGATACTGCCCAAAAATTCGTCCGACAACACATAGCCTCGCACACTGTCCACCAAACAAGAGTATCGAATATAGATCCAGAAAACCGCTACAGGATGTTGGCGTTCATCCCAGCTCTGGATGCTATGCTAATTGATTACACGAAAAGATTTGGCACCCATTTTGCTAATGCTGCAAAACTGTCACCATTAATCGCATCAGTTGTTCATAACAAGAGTTGGGATTATTTCAAGGAAAACTACAAGAAGTAAAATGAACTTCCCGGTGGTACACAGGCAGACTTGAAAATGGAATTCCAGATCTGGAAGATCCACTGGTCAAGCATTGTAACAGAGGAACCCAAAGATGGCCTTATCGGCTCTCAACATGTGTCAGTAGCAGATTTTCCCGAACATCTTTGTTTTGCTTACAATCCTTGCGACGCTTCCATTGTCAACATGATGGGCAGAACGAATGTTCTCCAAGGTCGATAGGACGTGTTCTGCAGAGAGAAGCACAATATCGAAGGAGAAGATGGAGGCCCTGTTGTTTATGCAAATATATAAGAACGAACTACCAAAAACAAAATATGACGTTTATTTGTTTACCACCAGAAGAGCTCGGAGACTGGATCGTATACCATAGTATTACCTTCTCTTTCTTTTTGTTCAATTTTGTTTTTACTTCAATTTGTGAGTCTTTTGAAATGAATGATGGACGACATTTAAAGTTTGGTCTAGGTTGTTGTTACAGACATGACTCGATCAGATCTAATAGACATGTTCCCGTTTTGCTAGGTGTCATGATCATCCATTTAAACGTTCTGTCAGACTAGTTTCTAGTTCATCTTACATTTTCACCACCCAGATTCACACAAACGGACAGGTTTGATGAAAGCGATATCGACATCCCCACCTCACATTGGGCTCGAATCACATTGACGCCCTTGCTCCAGTGCTTCCTCCACAAAAAAATTAATTGCTCTAGATTCGCGTTTGCCCCCTAGGAATTTCTAAGGAATCGGTATCTCCTAGATAGAGGCTAGAAATTCAGCTCACTAAGAAAAAAATTACTAGACTTCAATCCCTATCTCCCCGAAAGGTAAGTTTTATGCCAGAAACTTTACGGGTAGTATAATTAATAACTTTTCGGTCTTCCTTGGTGATCAGATAAATGGTTTAGGAATCCAAAAAGGTCAAATAGGCAAATGTGTAGAAGATTTTTTGTTTTGCGGGGACAACACTTGACTGATCCAAGTCTTTTTTTTTATGCCACCGATTTCAGCTTATTAAGAGAAAAAAGTAGTGGTCAAATAACATTTTGGAACGCTCCCCATAATTTTTACCGAGACCAAAACGAATAGTTTTAGATTGTCCTCGAGCCACAACCAATTGTCAATCCTTAGCTTTTTCAAGCCATGTTCTGCTTTTGAATTGAAAACTCTGTTCAAAGGAGCGAGCAGGCACCAGTTTCGAATTGAATTTTTAAAGTGTTGCCAAATCATGAAAATGTAAAGGGAAGATAATTAGATTTTATTTTTAATTAAAACACAAGCCCCCTCCTCCCGACTAGTGCCGCTAGAAGTTAGACTAAAATCTAGAATCGTTTAAAATTCATACTGGTTCACTGGCTCCATTGCAGTTTGCTGTGAACTAATTGTTTCATAACTGCAACATTTACGATTTTTTCTAGGAGTTTATTAACTGTTGAAGTGATGCTATTGGGATAATAATTTGTAACATTGTTCCTACTTCCACCCCTGTGAACAGACGTACTATTCAACAGACGCCAATCTTGAGGAACTTGTAACTGGCGCCTAACGACTTTTGGAACAATTTTGTCACAAGGAGAGCAAGCTCTTCAGGGGCGTCTTTCAAAGACCAATAGTGAATTCTATCAGGACTAGCCTACTTAACTAGGATTCAGTCTTTCATATCAGAGAGAAAGAGAGAGAAACAAACAAACTATAATACCTAGCTTGTCGTTTCTTAGCTGCGTGCTAGTCACACAGCTGGTCATACTGCTAGTGACCCTCCTACCAAATTCGATTCTTGAAAAGAGGAATTTCAATTTCCAGATTTGGATGGTGGCTTGTTTCCAAGCTTTTACACCCAACCCTTCCCTACAAATTAGCCAGAGCAAAACATGCATGAGAGATGTTTAGCTCTTTACTATGTCAATACTGCCTACAAAACCATGATATATCCAGTTTCTCATATAATATTCTTGTATGTCATATCAAAGGAAGTTCTAATAGAAAAAAGGAAGCTGTTTTCATATTAAACCTGAAGTTGTAATATTAAGAATACTTCAAGGGTCAATAGACCTGAAAATTGTTACTTAGTTTGAGGCTTAGTTCAATCAAAAGGTATTCTTGCGGGAAAATAGACAGTGGGAAGGGTCTGAAAGGGACGACTTAAATGATAGTATTATTGAAGTATGGGAGTTTGAAGTAGAGTCCTATTGCCTCACTTCTATGGGAGGCAATTGTAAGGTAAGGATGTAAAGGTACCAATTATGTTATATGAAAGATTTTTTAGATAGTACGCTGAGAATATAGCAATTTCAATTTTCTAAGAATCAGAAGGAAGAAAATAATGTACAATCTGAAACAAAAGAGATTTTATCATGTCATACCACTAGTGTTAAATGAACAAAACATAATCAAAGCATGCAGAACAGCTTACTTGCTGGTTTTATCGGTTCACAATGCAATGAAAAGGGTGAAGAATCATCTATATGAAACCGGCTGCTTGAGCAAAACTCAGCTTCATTTGCTTTTTTGTGGATTGCTGCCTCTGCTGTGACTTCTCTTTTATGAGCATAAACATCAATAGAACCTGAGATTTGTAAGACAACAAATACTAGAAAGAATAAGGACAGTTTTAATGGAATAACTAAAAACCAGTTTTATCTCTTTATCGGAGAAATTTTACTTTAAAAGATATGTCCCCTAAATGGTTAGAATTACAATACTTGCAGCAAGACCGGGTGTTTTTCGCCTCACTTGATATCTAAATTCAGATATTACCTGGCAATCTGTTTAACCATAAGCTCTGCAGAGTCATGGTTGGAATTAGAATATACAGGCAACATTTGGGGAAAAAAAAAACCTACCCGAATTAAAGTGGTCATTTCAATGTAAATAAATTTTAACTTAGATATTAGTTAAAATAGATTGAGTTTTAACCTAAATTCTTGGACTAATGAACAATAGTTCTACTGTAAACTCAGTCACAATCCTTTTTTTTTTATTTCGCCGTGAAATGGGATCAAATAGGACAAAAACCCAAAGCATGCAGGTGGCATGCAGCCAAGAATATTTTCGATTTGTTGAGAATAACTTGTGGAAGTTTCTTAGTCATATTTTTTTTTTTTTGACGACATCAATTGTTTGCATTCATGCCACACAGAAACAAATATGATTAGGAAAATTTGATACTTCTTCAAAACCACCTTAAGATGATTGTCAAAATTTGATTTGAAATAGATATCTATATACACTTAAGCCATTTTATACAGCAATTACTTCACTTGCAGGTTTAAGACACTAAAAAGGCTACAACACAATGCCTCAGATGGATTAGAAGTCATATCTTCTATTCTCTAGAGTTCAAAGGATAACTTGTAAGCGGTAAGCTAGGAAAAAAAATCAAGGACTATTTCAAAGGATAAATTTAAAATCAAGATAAGCAATGATCACTTCAGCTTAGCTGATTTTATATGTTAATAGTGGCGACTTTTCTTTGAGTTGATATTCTGAAGCTTCCACTTAGAGATTAATCAATATTCTCCAGATCAAGATTATCTAATGTTAGAAATTCAGTAGAAAAGGAATCTGCAAATTTTATCACTTTATTTGTTACTGCATATACATGGAAATTTTAAACGTAAGAGTAGGTTATAATACTGAAGAGTGACAAAGTACTATGTTACAAGAACATTATCTTGTGTATTGTTTAACCCTATACAACGATGAACATTGCAAACCATAAATACATAAGTAAACATTTCGTTTAGTTAACAAAAAAAAAATTTAGAAAAAACATTTACACAGAAAAGTAAAGTGGTAAATTAAAACTTAGAATGAGCAAAAATAAGGTCGTATATACAGCTTAAGAAACTAGAAATTATTATCAAACAGTTCGTGGTAACGAACTGTAGTAAGGAGCGACCCGGCTCAATAGTAAACGAAACTCTAAAAAACGGAATTTCGATGCTAAAAGATATATCAAAAGAATCAGATTTTTATGCTGATTTTAAATATATAAGTTTCATCAAATTTAGTCTTTGTCATCAGAAGTTACGAGCCTGAGAAAATTTGCCTTATTTTAGAAAATAGGGGGTAACACCCCCTAAAAGTCATAGGATCTTAACGAAAATCGTACCATCGGATTCAGCGTATCAGAGAACCCTATAGAAAAACTTAGACATTAAAACTTAAAACGAACAGAAATTACTCCTTATATGAAAGGGATTTTCCTCCTCGACGCCCCGCTCCTTGCGCTAAAGTTTGATTCTTTCTCGCAACTCTACTTTTTAAAACAATAAAAAACTTTAGCGCAAGGAGCGGGGCGTCGAGGAGGAAAAACCCCTTTCATATAAGGAGTAATTTCTGTTCGTTTTAAGTTTTAATGTCGCTCCTTACTTTCATTTCAAAAAACTTGTTTTTTTTTATTTAATTAACTGAATAGATCAAACCTATAACAAACAAAAGCTAACATGAACAATAAAATCGAATATAAAATAATAGACACGACTAAAGATAAACAAATTAGACTTAAAACGAACAGAATTAAAATGAATAATCAAATGAAACTTATAATTAAAAGATATTACAACATACAAGAGAGGGGTTATAGCACCCTAGATCCTCTGGAGCCCATTACACTATTTGCGCTTTAAGGAAAATAATTTGTATGACAAGCAATGTAGTCCTGTCAGAGTTTTTTATTCTTAGGAAACTATCCACTTCTCCTCACCCATAACTCTGACGTGGTGTCACTCAGCACAAAATCATTGGTCCTAGCCTCTTAAACTTGTATATAAATGATACGCCATTTGTCCGATTCGCCCTTATCACTCTTTATGCAGGCTCAAAACTGGTAAGGTTAGAATAGCCCCAAGCGTCTAATCTTTACAAAGAGACCTTAACAGTCTTGTAGGTTAGGCTGACACACAGCTTCTTACCTTCAAAGTGGGCATTTGTATCACAAGCACTTGTAGTCTTGTCAGAATTTTATATTCTTAGGAAACTATCCACTTCTCATCACCCAAAACTCTGACGTGGTGTCACTCAGCACACAATCCTTGGTCCTAGCCTCTTAAACTTTTATATAAATAATCCACCATTTGTCCCATTCACCCTTATCACCCTTTATGCAGATTCGTAACTAGTGGGTAAGGTTAGAATAGCCTCAAGCCTCTAATCCGTACAAAGAGACCTTAACAGTCTTGTAGGTTAGGCTGACACACAGATCCTTACCTTCGAAGTGGTTAAATCCAATGAGGTCAACTCAGGCAAACACAATCAGTACAAAGAGCCTTCAAGTGAATCCTCAATCTCCAGTTTCTAAGGAAGAAAATCTTGGAATCACTAGTGATCATAAGCTGAAATTCTGAGCACAATCCAAGACTCCACCACCTTCTTATTTACATTATATCTCTTGATACAAAAATAGCAAAATTGCAAGCTGTTTCCACAGATTGTTCACACAAATATAAAAGTACTGGTACACTCTTGACTCGAGATAGCAATGTCCTTGACATTCACAATTTTCAAAAAGGTTATAAATTCCCTGTGAATGGTTAAGCTTAGGGCGACCAAGATGGCCAATGGACTGCAGATAGTGGTTTACAAAAAAAACATCCATGCTAACTCAAATTCCCCAAACTTACCTATAGAAGGAGCCGAGGAGACATTATTTTAACCTTAAGATTATATAAAAATTATCCTTCCTAGTCTTCTTATCTCCACGTAAGTGCTGCATTATTACAGGATATCCAAAAAAGCTTGTGAAATATCACTATACCAACAAAGAGATAATCCATTTCTTCAGAGAGCATATAAATAACCCCTAAACCATGATATTAATTTAAACAAGCAAATGTAAAGATTAGTGATTTGATGCAAGACTCCATTCCTAAACTAAACCCTCCACACTCCACACTATACAGAATTCTTACCATTCCTGTTTATTGGATTTTCAAAGCAACTTCCAAGATAACCCCTCTCCCTTTAATGCCTGGAATTACTCATATATTATTTCCAAAAGAAAATACCTCTCATCGACATCATTTGGCATTATAAACTAACTATTCATTAAAGGCAAGTTCAAAAATAATTTAAATTAACAAAATCAGCAAGCTTTTGGACATAACACAGGCTTTTGCAACATAGTTGGTAGCGCCGAGAGCATTGCAACTTTACTCCTACGCGCACATCAATCTGCTGCAACGAGGTGGACCTTAATAACGGTATTGTCAGTCATTTTTTGAAGCTTATTTATGTTGCCCTTCTATCTGGTCAGATGGCACCTGGAGGATATGCCCAAGCTATCTGAGGGTTCACTGAGCAATCTGGGTTGAAATAATGATTTGTATGCAGTGGCAAGGCATCTTTTTTACTCACGCAACTGCACCATCCAACCCCCTTTATTTGATGAGGTTACATTTCTTTGTCTAACAGACATCTATCATTCTCAAGATGACGGATTAGAAGGTCGATATATTGGCTGCATAGAGCAAGACTGAGGTCATGGATGTGTTTCATATGCGTTTCATTTGTGTAA
Source organism: Artemia franciscana (assembly GCF_032884065.1). NCBI lineage: Eukaryota > Metazoa > Arthropoda > Branchiopoda > Anostraca > Artemiidae > Artemia > Artemia franciscana. The sequence continues at coordinate 1,474,336 of NW_027063627.1, forward strand.
CTAGAAATATTGGGCGTTCTTCAAATGGCAGTGCTTCATCAAATGAGAGAATATTTTGCAATACAGTTACCCAGTTCCACTTCTATAGACGTATAATTCAAAATTAGCGAGCCTATATAGTAAGCAAAACTGAACTAAGCAAAAACTTCAACATGGGCTCCATAAGCTGTAAAGTCTAGGGGCATAGACAGGCATGGCCGTTCCACCTCCATTAGCTTTTTTTCGCCAGTTTAGATTTAGCCTGACCTTTTCAGCGTCTTCCTGCAAAATGTCTAGAGCAACCATCAGCTTTTATTTGGAGTCAGCAGCATGCACTCCAAATTCAGCGGCAAGGAATCAGCTGTTCAAGTCATGACATGATCTATTACAGAGCTGAACAATTCATGGGCAAAAGCACACCTTGTTGAACATCACCTTTGATTGTAAATACCATGTTCTGCTTTACATTAACTTGCACACAGCTCTTGGTTTCATCATGTGGAATTGTGGACAGTAGTCAATATTTGACTGGCAATCTGAGAGTGTAGTAATAGCCGCAGCGACTCTAAAAATACAATTAATAGACATTTTCTGAAAATAACAAAAGTCGGAATTTTGAGTAGATGTATTAGAATAGGACAGAAATCAGATCGAAAAAAATTGATTTATTCTATCTCAGTTCTATGAGACGGTTTCATTTCTTATACAACAGTTTCATTCCTTGCTTACACATCTTTATATAATAATCACTGCAGTCGTAATTGATTCCCAGACCCCTTCCCTGAGAATAGATGCAACAATAAGAAACATACAAAAGATTACTGATTTTACGGGTTTGTATTATTTTTTGTACTTATTTCACATCAATCGTTGCTTTATAATGGCAACTAAAGCCAACTGGAAAGCGACAGCAAAACCAGCAAACTTATGCAACTTTTGTATCTGTAAGACTAAGGCTATATCTAGCCCCATTAGGGGGAGGGGGTCTGGAATGGAATTGTAATTGCAGCAATTATTACACTTGGAACAAGCATCGAATAGTATATTTCTTTTTTTCCATCTTGCAGCATAAATTTACCAACTATGAATAAAACCTTGGTAATAGTGTGAATTTTTCTTAATAAAACAGAAATCAGATTGAAAAAAAAGAAAAATATTGCTCGATTGTCCATTCAGTGTTCATCAAAATACAATAATTACTGCTGTTGCAATCACATTTCACGCCCCCCTCCTCACCCACACCTGATGGGGTCAGATATAGGGTTAAGGCACCAATGATTCGACAGTGCAATTTTAGAACCCCTGTCGAAATTATCCTTCAAAATAGGATAACTCTGCTTACTCGTGACTTGAACAGCATCTCTCGAAGCCGCCATTACATTCTGAAAATACAAAATGTGAACACTATATCCGATACACCCAGATAAGGAAAGAATATTCAATTCAATCAATTTCCTGTTTTCAATACAAACTGAGCTCCCGACAATTTTTCAAGCTATGCAATGTTCAAACTGTCATTACTTACTTAAAAAAAAGTTGGGATCAGCACCAATGCATGAAGATACATCCGATCTTCTCTAAAATGTAGCCATATTGGCTTCTTCTTGATAAAACTAAGTTAAAATGGCAGCAAATATTAGCCTATATTGACGAAGATATGTTCCAAGTGATAAAAATTCTTGTCTGGTGTACAGGAATACCAGGCCAACTATAAATGTTCCTTCAGCCGAATTCAAACATAGATATTGGCTCCTATCAAGGGATTCATTTCTTTTGAGAATATTTTGTAGTAACTTCGTCAAAATTTTCGACAGACAGCAAAAGGCCTTGTCGAAATATAGGTGACTCTGTCGAAACTTCATTAAACATGTGAAACAGCTGAGAAACAATTCGTGTCAAAATTCGAGGATCCTCTGACGAAAACAGTTGTCGAATTTATGAGTACTACCTCAACAACGAGATTTGATGATTAATATTTCTATTAAATATCTCACATGAAAAAAAAACATAAAAAAACAATTTCTGAATCTTAATTTTACTGATTTGATGCTAGATTTTTCCATGATTTGAGGAACTGCCGCTTGGCCTCATACCATGTTCATATCGTTAAGTATTTGACTTGGTCTTTCACAACATTCTCATTCATTTATCACTGAATACCTTTGAAGTAAACATTTTCTTAGCAAATTTTGTACATGTTTTCTTTCAAGTTGGTCCAAAATTGTAAAGAAAAAAAATTGTTGTCTCTGATCTACTCCCTTCTAGGTAGAATTCCTTAAGGAACCTTGTTAGGACCACTCTTACATCTAGTATTGATTAATGAAATCGGTAAGAGGAACCCACAAAGGTGTTAATATGCAGATTGCCTGCTAATCCTTGAAGTAAGGTATGTCATAGAAATATCAAAAGTGGCCCCATTAAAATCCTACCCAGGTTTTGGATGAAAATAAGAATTTACATACGAACGTAAATTCCACTAAGTCAACTATAATGACAATAAACTTCTTAAAATTCCCAAAATCCACTCGTTTTTTTAGACCCTATCCCACCCAAAATGCTAGTGAAACATGTTAAACTCCTCGGTGTCACCACCTTCTAATAATCTAAGTAGGACATGCATATTTCAAGGATTTTGGACTCTCTGGACAAAGGATAGTCAAAACTAAAATATTTAAAGTGAATTAAAATGGCTGATTAACTTTGAAATGGCGAAATATTGACAATATTTTCACTGTGAACAACAAAGAAGTCTTTGCTGGACCATTAAAGCTGAAGGGAAGCGGGCCATTCCAGATAGCGTTTGGAGATACTATTTTTGTGGCATATAAGCAACACTATGAAAAAAAAATGAAAAGGCATATGACCAAGGTCATAGAATCACACTCCATATGATTATCCGATCTCATTCCCATACCTGAGACGATGTTTTAGTTTTTTGCTTCCACTACCTGAATAGTGTTTTATATGTTTACACATTAAACAAAGTTTAAGAGAAACAAAGAAATAAAGTAAAAAGAATAGGCATGTCGAATACACCAGGACCCACCTACAAGCATTCCCTGGATATTTTGACACATGTCGAATTGGTTTCCAACTAACGTCGGTAACAGGTATTTTTTTGTTCTTTGGAATTCGTAGGTGAAAACGGTCCAATTTCAGAAAATCGGAGTTTAGTACCATTTCCTAATAACATTTCAATTTTCTAATCAAACAGTTAGATTCCTAGATGTTTTTTTCCTACATACTGAAACCTTTTTCAAACCAAAAGTCTTTTAAGTTAGGCCTTTCAGAGGAGACAATGTGGCTTTTTACAATAACTGTCGAATCATCGATGCCTTTGCCCTAGCTAATGGCTATATACGAAAGTTTTGCGGTTTTGCAGGTTTATTAATATTTTTTTGTATATAATTTCTAAGTTGCTTCATAATGCCAAATGCAGACAATTTAAAAAAACAACACAGAAATTGCCAAATTATATATATGGCGTAAAACTATGTCTATTGGGGGGGGGGCATAGGACACAGTTTGCAATGGCGCTATTTATTATACTTAAAAGGAACATTTCATGGGGAATCAAAAGGTGTTTTCCATATTTTTTTCCATATGGTTTCTGTAATATACTGTAAATTCCTGATTTTTGTTCAGTTCAGAATTGTCTTAAGTTGACAAAGACTGGCTAAATTGAGAGCCCTTGTGAAACCGAAAGGTATGTGAATCTTTGACAGGGACATTAAAGTCATCACAGAGCATCACAAGAATGAAACTCCTGACATTTACTCCAAGCTGTAACTTAACAGCAAGACAGTTCTCAACTTTCTACTCCTCTGAAGGATGACTATAATGACAGAAGTGTGACAAGCCTACAATTCAATTCTCTATCCAATACTATTTCCGAATTTAATGGTTTTTGATAGGACAAATAAGTCCCCCCCTCCTGATGAGGCAAGATATAATCCTGGACTATATACAGAACATTCCTAATTCCGTTGGTTTGCATTATTTTGTGCACTTACTTTGCATCAGCAGTAGGTTCATCATGTGAAATGATGCCAATTTGAATGAAAAACAATCAGCAAAATTTCATATATGGCCTACAGATATATCTGGCTACATTAGTGGGACATGTAAGAGGGTGACACAATTATCAAACAGTTCGTGGTAACGAACTATAGTAAGGAGCGACCTGGCTCAATAGTAACCAAAACTCTAAAAAATGGAATTTTGATGCCAATTGTTACAACAAAAGAATCGCATTTTAATGCTGATTTTAAATATATAAATTTCATCAAGATTAGTCTTACCCATCAAAAGTTACGAGCCTGAGAAAATTTGCCTCATTTTAGGAAATAGGGGGAAATGCCCCCTAAAAGTCATACGATCTTAACAAAAATCACATCATCAGATTCAGCATATCAGAGAACCTTATTGTAGAAGTTTCAAGCCCTTATCGACAAAAATGTGGAATTTCGCATTTTTTGCCAGAAGACAAATCACGGATGCGTGTTTATTTGTTTTTTTTTTTTTTTTTTTGTCTTTTTCCCCAGGGGTGATCGTATCGACTCAGTGGTCCTAGAATGTCGCAAAAGGACTCATTCTAACGGAAATTAAAAGTTCTAGTTCCCTTTTTACGTGACTAAAAAAATTGGAGGGCGCCTAGGCCCCCTACCACGCTCATTTTTCCCCAAAGTCACCGGATTAAAATTCTGAGATAGCCATTTTATTCACCATAGTCGAAAAACCTAATAACTATGTCTTTGGGGACGACTTACTCCCTCGCAATCCCCGTGGGAGGGGCTGCAAGTTACAAACTTTGACCTGTGTTTACATATAGTAATGGTCACTGGGAAGTGTACAGACGTTTTCAGGGGGATTTTTTTGGTTTGGGGGGAGAGTTGAGGGAGGGGTTACGTGGGAGGATCTTTCCATGGAGGAACTTCTCATGGGGGAAGAGACTTCCAATGGAAGGGGCGCAGGATTTTCTAGCATTATTTAAAAATACAATGAAAAAATAAATATGAAAAGTTTTTTCTACTGAAAGTGAGGAACAGCATTAATACTTAAAACGAACAGAAATTATTACGCATATGAGGGGTTTACCTCCTCGTAATACCTCGCTCTTTACGCTAAATTATTTTTAGTAATTTCAAATATTTATTCTACGGCCTTTGTGATTCAGGGGTCATTCTTAAGGAATTGGGACAAAATTTAAGCTTTATTGTAAAGAGCGAGGTATCGACGAGGGGTGAGCCCCCTCATACACGCAATAAAATATTCGAATATAGAAGTTCGCTACGTTAGTTAATTCGTAAGTTACGTATATTTTTTAATTATGAAAACGTTAGTAAAAAATTAAAAGTTATAGTTGCCTTTTTATGTAATCAAAAAATGGGAGGGCAACTAGGCCTCCTCTCTCGCTCCTTTTTTCTCAAAATCTTCCAATTATAACTATGAAAAACCCATTTAGCCCAAAAAAATTAATATGCAAATTTCGTTTTAATTATTTATGCGCGGAGAGCCAAGGTCAAAAAATGCATTAATTTAAAAATGTCCAGAAATTAAACAAAAAAAAAACGAGTTTTTTTAAATGAAAGTAAGGAGCGACATTAAAACTTAAAACGAACAGAAATTACTCCGTATATGAAAGGGGCTTTCCGTCCTCAATGCCTCGCTCTTTACGATAAAGTTTTTAAATTTTTAAGAAGTTGAGTTAAGACAAAGAGTCAAACTTTCCCTTGGCTTATATTTGGGAAAACTATGAATAGGTATAGGACACGAACCATACGGAAAAAAAGAAATAATTTTTGCATATGGAAAACAGAGGAAAATTAACTTTTTAGATAGGTAAATACACTTTTAAATACTCCATTCAATGTGCTTTCTAAATATAATAGCTTGCACCATGACCACTTCATCCCAGCTTCCAACTGCAGGGCTAGACATTATATAAAGGTTTACTGATTATGTTCATTTTTTTTCAAACAGGCTTTATTTACTATTAAATAATAAAAAAACAAGTTTTATTAAGTGAAAGTAAGGAGCGACATTAAAACTTAAAACGAACAGAAATTACTCCGTATATGAAAGGGGCTTCTCCTCCTCAACGCCCCGCTCTTTACGCTAAAGTTTGACTCTTTCTCTTAACCGTAAAACAGTAAAAAACTTAAACAGTAAAAAAACTTTTAGCGTAAAGAGCGGGGCGTTGAGGAGGAAAAGCCCTTTTCATATACGGAGTAATTTCTGTTCGTTTTAAGTTTTAATGTCGCTCCTTACTTTCATTAAAAAAAACTTGTTTTTTTATTTAATTTCTGGACGTTTTTTAATTAATGCATGTTTTGATCTTGGCTCTCCGCACATAAATAATTAAAACGAAATTTGCATAATATTTTTTTTTCGGCTAAATGGCTTTCTCATAATTTTAATCTGAAGATTTTGAGAAAAAAGGAGAGAGGGAGGAAGCCTAGTTGCACTCCAATTTTTTGATTACTTAAAAAGGCAACTAGAACTTTTTATTTTTTTACGAACATTTTCATTAGTAAAAATAGACGTAATTTACGAATTGACTTAAGTAACGAACTTCTATATTCGTATGTTTTTATTGCGTATATGAGAGAGTTCACTCCTCGTCGATACCTCGCTCTTTACACTAAAGCTTTAAATTCTGTCCCAATTCCTTAAGAATGACCCTTGAATCACAAAGGCCGTAGAATAAATAGTTGAAATTACTAAAAATACTTTAGCGTAAAGAGCAATTTTTCCCCACGCTCATTTTTCCCCAAAGTCACCGGATTAAAATTCTGAGATAGCCATTTTATTCATCATAGTCGAAAAACCTAATAACTATGTCTTTGGGGACGACTTACTCCCTCGCAATCCCCGTGGGAGGGGCTGCAAGTTACAAACTTTGACCTGTGTTCAAACAGTTCATGGTAACGAACTGTAGTGAGGAGCGACCCGGCTCAATAGTAAACGAAACTCTAAAAAACGGAATTTCGATACTAAAAGATATATCAAAAGAATCGGATTTTTATGCTGATTTTAAATATATAAGTTTCATCAAATTTAGTCTTTGTCATCAAAAGTTACGAGCCTGAGAAAATTTGCCTTATTTTGGAAAATAGGGGATAACACCCCCTAAAAGTCATAGGATCTTAACGAAAATTACACCATCGCATTCAGCGTATCAGAGAACCCTATAGAAAAAATTCCCAGGTCCAATCTACAAAAATGTGGAATTTCGTATTTTTTGCCAGAAGACAAATCACGGGTGCGTGTTTTTTTTTTTTTTTTTTTTTTTTTTTTTTTTTTTTTTTTTTTTTTTTTTTTTTTTTTCCAGGGGTCATCGTATCGACCAAGTGGTCCTAGAGTGTTGCAAGGGGGCTCATTCTAACGGAAATGAAAAGTTCTAGTGCCCTTTTTAAGTGACCAAAAAAATTGGAGGGTACCCCGGCCCCCTCCCACGCTCATTTTTTCCCAAAGTCAACGGATCAAAATTTTGAGATAGCCATTTTGTTCCGCATAGTCGAAAACCATAATAACTATGTCTTTGGGGATGACTTACCCCCCACAGTCCCTGGGGGAGGGGCTGCAAGTTACAAACTTTGACCAATGTTTACATACAGTAATGGTTACTGGGAAGTGTACCGACGTTATCAGGGAGATTTTTTTGGTTTGGGTGTGGGGTTCAGGGGAGGGGGCTATATGGGAGGATCTTTCCTTGGAGGAGTATTTCATGGGGAAAGAGAAATTCAATGAAAAGGGCGCAGGACTTTCTAGCATTACTATAAAAAAAAAACAATGGAAATATAAACATGAAAAAGTTTTTTCAATTGAAAGTAAGGAGAAGCATTAAAACTTAAAACGAACAGAAATTATTACGCATATGAAGGGTTCTAAAAATACTTTAGCATAAAGAGCGAGGTATTTAGGAGAAGATAAATACTTCGCTCTTTATGCTAAAAAATTTTTAAATAATTTCAACTATTTATTCTACGGCCTTTCTGATTCAGGGGTCATTCTTAAAGAATTGGGATAAAACGTAACGTAAGTTATGTACGTTTGTTACGTAAGTTAATTCTTAAGTTACGTTTTTTTTTTACTAATAAAAACGTTCGTTAAAAATTAAAAGATCTAGTTGCCTTTTTGAGTAACCGAAAAATTGGAGGGCAACTAGACCTCCTTCCCCACCCCTTATTTCTCAAAATCGTCTGATCAAAACTAAGAGAAAGCCATTTAGCCAAAAAAAGAATTAATATGCAAATTTCATTTTAGTAATTTATGTACGGAGAGCCAAAATTAGACATGCATTAATTCAAAAACTTTCAGAAATTACATAAAAAAAACAAGTTTTTTTAAATGAAAGTAAGGAGCGACATCAAAACTTAAAACGAACAGAAATTACTCCGTATATGAAAGGGGCTTTTCCTCCTCGACACCCCGCTCCTTGCGCTAAAGTTTGATTCTTTCTCGCAACTCTACTTTTTAAAACAATAAAAAACTTTAGCGTAAGGAGCGGGGTGTCGAGGAGGAAAAGCCCCTTCCATATACGGAGTAATTTCTGTTCGTTTTAAGTTTTAATGTCGCTCCTTACTTTCATTTAAAAAAACTTGTTTTTTTTATTTAATTACATATAGTAATGGTCACTGGAAAGTGTACAGACGTTTTCAGGGGGATTTTTTTGGTTATGGGCGAGAGTTGAGGGAGGGGTTACGTGGGAGGATCTTTCCATGGAGGAACTTCTCATGGGGGAAGAGACTTTCAATGGAGGGGGTGCAGGATTTTCTAGCATTATTTAAAAATACAATGAAAAAATAAATATGAAAAGTTTTTTCTACTGAAAGTGAGGAACAGCATTAATACTTAAAACGAACAGAAATTATTACGCATATGAGGGGTTTACCTCCTCGTAATACCTCGCTCTTTACGCTAAATTATTTTTATTAATTTCAACTATTTATTCTACGGCCTTTGTGATTCAGGGGTCATTCTTAAGGAATTGGGACAAAATGTAAGCTTTATTGTAAAGAGCGAGGTATCGACGAGGGGTGATTCCCCTCATACACGCAATAAAACATACGAACATAGAAGTTCGCTACGTTAGTTAATTCGTAAGTTACGTATATTTTTTAATTATGAAAACGTTAGTAAAAAATTAAAAGTTATAGTTGCCTTTTTATGTAATCAAAAAATTGGAGGGCAACTAGGCCTCCTCTCTCGCTCCTTTTTTCTCAAAATCTTCCAATTATAACTATGAAAAACCCATTTAGAAAATTAATATGCAAATTTCGTTTTAATTATTTATGCACGGAGAGCCAAGGTCAAAAAATGCATTAATTTAAAAATGTCCAGAAATTAAACAAAAAAAAACAAGTTTTTTTAAATGAAAGTAAGGAGCGACATTAAAACTTAAAACGAACAGAAATTACTCCGTATATGAAAGGGGCTTTTCGTCCTCAACGCCTCGCTCTTTACGATAAAGTTTTTTAAATTTTTAAGAAGTTGAGTTAAGAGAAAGAGTTAAACTTTCCCTTGGGCTTATATTTGGGAAAACTATGAATAGGTATAGGACATGAACCATACGGAAAAAAAGAAATAATTTTTGCATATGGAAAAGAGAGGAAAAGTAACTTTTTAGATAGGTAAATACACTTTTAAATACTCCATTCAATGTGCTTTCTAAATATAATAGCTTGCACCATGACCACTTCATCCCAGCTTCCAACTGCAGGGCTAGAAATTATATAAAGGTTTACTGATTGTGTTCATTTTTTTTAAAAACAGGCTTTATTTACTATTAAATAATAAAAAAAAACAAGTTTTTTTAAGTGAAAGTAAGGAGCGACATTAAAACTTAAAACGAACAGAAATTACTCCGTATATGAAAGGGGCTTTTCCTCCTCAACGCCCCGCTCTTTACGCTAAAGTTTGACTCTTTCTCTTAACCGTAAAACAGTAAAAAACTTAAACAGTAAAAAAAAACTTTTAGCGTAAAGAGCGGGGCGTTGAGGAGGAAAAGCCCTTTTCATATACGGATATACGGAGTAATTTCTGTTCGTTTTAAGTTTTAATGTCGCTCCTTACTTTCATTTAAAAAAACTTGTTTTTTTATTTAATTTCTGGACGTTTTTTAATTAATGCATGTTTTGATCTTGGCTCTCCGCACATAAATAATTAAAACGAAATTTGCATAATATTTTTTTTTTTTTTTTGGCTAAATGGCTTTCTCATAGTTTTAATCTGAAGATTTTGAGAAAAAAGGAGAGAGGGAGGAAGCCTAGTTGCACTCCAATTTTTTGATTACTTAAAAAGGCAACTAGAACTTTTTATTTTTTTAAGAACCTTTTCATTAGTAAAAATAGACGTAATTTACGAATTGACTTAAGTAACGAACTTCTATATTCGTATGTTTTTATTGCGTATATGAGAGAGTTCACCCCTCGTCGATACCTCGCGCTTTATACTAAAGCTTTAAATTATGTCCCAATTCCTTAAGAATGACCCTTGAATCACAAAGACCGTAGAATAAATTGTTGAATTTACTAAGAATACTTTAGCGTAAAGAGCAAGGTATTATGAGGAGGTAAACCCCTCATATGCGCAATAATTTCTGCTCGTTTTAACTTTTAATGCTGCTCCTCACTTTCAGTAGAAAAAACTTTTTATATTTATTTTTTCATTGTTTTTTTAATAATGCTAAAAAAAATCCTGCGCCCCATTCAACGAAAGTCTCTTCTCCCATGAGAAGTTTATCCATGGAAAGATCCTCCCACGTAGCCCCCCCCACCTCAACTCTCCCTCCCAAACCAAAAAATCCCCCTGAAAAAGTCCGTACACTTCCGTTACGACTGAAAACGTCCGTTACGACTGCGGGGGAGTAAGTCGTCCCCAAAGACACAGTTATTAGGTTTGTCGACTATGGTGAATAAAATGGCTATCTCAGAATTTTGACCCGGTGACTTTGGGGAAAAAATGAGCGTGGGAGGGGGCCTAGGTGCCCTCCGATTTTTTGGTCACTTAAAAAGGGCACTAGAATTTTTAATTTCCGTCAGAATGAGCCCTCTCGCGACATTCTAGGACCACTGGGTCGATACGATCACCCCTGGGGAAAAAAAAACAAACAAATAAACACGCATCCGTGATTCGTCTTCTGGCAAAAAATGTGAAATTCCACATTTTTGTAAATATGAGCTTGAAACTTCTACAGTATGGTTCTCTGATACGCTGAATCTGACGGTGTGATTTTCATTAAGATTGTATGACTTTTATCAGCAAATTTCTCAGGCTCGTAACTTTTAATAGGTAAGACTAATCTTGATGAAAGTTATATATTTAAAATCAGCATTAAAATGCGATTTTTTTTAATGTAACTATTGGTATCTAAATTCTATTTTTTAGAGTTTCGGTTACTATTGAGCCGGGTCGCTCCTTACTACAGTTCGTTACCACGAGCTTTTGATTAGGATCCAACTATTGATAATAAACAAGCACAATAGATAATAGCAAACCCACGAAAATCAGCAAACATTGTACACGGTCTAGGGCTTTACCTGGCCCCATTAGGGGGAACTGGGATGTAATTGTGGTGAGAGAAATTGTTATTCTTGGAAGGAGTATTTAATGAATCTAATGAAACGTTTCTTTCTCCCATCTGATTTTTATCTAACACTGTATTTTTACCTAACAGAGAATTAAGCAGCACTACTCGTTGGCCATTATTAATAAAAAAAAAAAACATCCCGAAAAAGAAGTTTTAAAGAAAAGTAAAGGCTATACTACATTACAGATGAGAATAAATAAAAAACTACAATAACTCAAACTGAAAAACGACCAGAAATTACTATTATAGAATAAATGAAACCCAAAACAAACATAAATTACATACACTATCATAGCAAAAAACATGCAACAGGTACTAATATAAATGAATAAATAAATATTAAAACGAGTAAAGCTTAAACTGAATATACAAATCAAGTTTGAAATGAACAAATATATTTTGCTATTGAAGTATAAATGAAACCCAAAACGAACAGAAATTAAATAAAGAATCATATCAAACAAACATACAATAGGTACTACTATGAATAAATCTTAAAACAAGTGAAACTTACATTTAATATGCAAACCAAGCTTGAAACGAACAGAAATCACTAAAAACAAGAGTTTGAGTTTTGCCTTCTTCGCTCACTGTAAAAGGCGAAAACTTATTGCGTCATTGGCGCTTTACTAAAAAAATATGTGTCTTGAACTATCTTAGAAACTACAAATAAAATCAAACTGAATATTTGACATATAATGATATTAATTGTTGAAAGATCATCAGTTCAAGATTTTAGTTCACTGTAATTTTATATTCATTTCCAATGCTGCAATAACTCAAAAAGAAAATATTTGTAATATAATTCATTTGCAGTGAAGCGCTAATGACGCAATAGGCTTTAGACTTTTACTGTTACGGAAGGAGGGAGTATCCAAACTCTTGTTTATAGTGAAACTATATTTGTCTTGAAAAGTCTTGGAAAAAACTAATAAAATTAAACTTAATATTTGATATATAATGATATTATTTGCTGAAAGTTCATCAGTTCAAAATTGTATTTTACTGTAGTTTTTTTTTTTTGTCTGTTTTGAATATTGTAGGCCTAGTAAGTACAAAAGAGAACGTTTTTAATATAATTCGTTTTCTGTAAAGTGCAGATGACACAGTGATACTCCTAAAAATGTAACTAGAACTTATACGACCATCCCTTTCATAAAAACCTTATATGCCCAGGGCATAATTTACAACACTTGCCCCTAGGTTCTAGGGGTTGTGTTATCCCTCGAGTTTTTGTAATCTGATCTTTTGCTACATAAATAATTTTACCGGAGACATTTGGGAAAAAGACGGTTTGTGGGGGGGGGGAGGCTATTTGAAGATCACTTTTGACACTGAAAAAGGGAATAAGATCTTTCAATTTCTAATCGTTTGAGTCCCCTCCAAAGTTTATACAACCAGCTCTTAACTTTTACAGATAAAGTAATTTCTAATTTAATACATGGTCTTCAGAGTAATGATTGGTCTAGTGTTCTTGAAGCTAATGATGCTGATTGTGCAACTAGATTATTTTTGTGTCGTATGGGAACTCTGTTGGATAAGCATTTTCCTCTTAGAAATAAGCCAAGGAATTTTACACCCAAATGCCCATGGATGTCTAGAGGTCTGATCAATGCAACCCATATGAAGGCGTCTTTGTTCAAGGCTGCATGTAAAAGTAAGACACAGGATGATCTTTTGAAGTATAAACATTATAAAAATGTGCTCACTTCTTCAGTTCGTTTAGCAAAAAAGCTGTATTTTTCGCGTCGAATTAATGAATGCAAGGGGAATTTGCGCAAGGTTTGGACTGTAATTAATGAAGCTCTCTCTCGCAAGAAACTCAAACATTCCTCTCCATGTCTTTATAGAAATGCTGATGGTTCTGTTGTGGACAAAAAATCCTCAGCGAGTGCCTTCAATTCGTATTTCACCACACTTCCTTCAGTTCTAATTCCACCCCCGAGTAGAGTAAGTTGTTTTCCCTTGGCGGAGAAGTCTTTTTTCCTTTCCCCATGTAGTACTACTGAGATTTCTAGTATTATTTCCCAACTTCCTAGCAGTCGTTCAGTTGATAGTTTTGGTTTGAGTAATAATGTCCTTAAAAAAATTAGTAAGTTTGTTTCTCATCCGATTTCACACATAACTAACCTCTCTCTTTCTTCTGGTATTTTCCCTCATTCATTTAAAGTCGCTACTGTTCTACATTTGCACAAAAAAGTTGATTCGTCTCTAATTTCAAACTACAGACCTATTTCTCTTCTTCCCGTCATCTCAAAGGTTGTTGAAAAAGTAGTGTATCGTCGACTCTCTTCATTTGTATTTAGTACTAATTCGACTGATGGAAATTCTCTCATCACTAACCATCAGTTTGGTTTTCGTCCCCAATTCTCTACCTTACATGCACTTACTGATGCTACAGAGTTTGTGCGTGTTAATCTGGACAAGGGCTTGTGTGTTTTGGGTCTATTTCTTGACTTTTCAAAGGCCTTTGATATGGTTGACCACAATGTTCTTCTGTCTAAACTATCCTTATTTGGTGTGCATGGAGTCCCACTAGATTGGTTTAGGTCCTACCTCTCAGATAGATCTCAGTATGTTTTGGTTAACCGTACTTCTTCCACTACTTTGCCTGTATTGAAAGGTGTCCCACAAGGCTCTGTGCTTGGACCACTTTTGTTTCTAATCTACATTAATGATCTTGTTGAAGGTCTTCATCCCCATGTTCACCCTGTTCTTTTTGCTGATGACAGTAATTTTTTCATTGCTGCGGTGGACCTGCCATCTGCCACTTCTATAGCTCAAGGTCTTCTTGATAAAGTAAAGGATTGGTGCTGGTCAAATGGTATGGCTCTTAACAGTCGAAAGAGTGCCATTGTCAACTTTAGGACCCCTTACCGCATGCGAGACGTACGGGAGCCAATCACCCTGACTTTTGGGAATGATATTATACCACAAGCTACTATGGTGAAACTTCTTGGTGTGTATCTTGACTGTTTTCTTTCTTTTAAACCGCATATAACTCACACCCGTTCCTTAATCCTCCGCCAGTCTTCAATGTTGCACCGGATTAATTCATTTCTTCCTCCTGATATTATGGTTTCTCTTTATCATGCTTTTATTCATCCTTACCTTTCTTATTGCTGCTCTGTCTGGGGCAATACTAATAAATCTCTCTCTGCTCACTTCAAAGAGCCTAAAATAGGGCAGTGAAGGCTACTTTTCTTCTCCCTCGGCTTTACCCTTCCTCTGATCTTTATAATGATACTGGAATAGCTCCGCTGGATCATATTATAGGTAAAAGTACTCTTTATTTAGCGCATTCTGCTTTTCTAGGTACTCTTCCACCGACCCTGCAGCAGTTTTTCTCAAGGACAGGCTCAGGTAGGTACTTTTCTTCTTTGCGTAATTCTTCTCGACGATTTATTTTACCAAAACGATCCTCTACAGCAGCTCAGAGGTCTCCTGTATATCAGTCAATTCTATTATGGAACTCCATCCCTTTGGATGTCCCTCTTTTTCTTTCTGCAAAGGCATTATTTCGTCGGATCTTTCCAGTTAAATAATTTTTGTCTCTCTTTTAATTCTATCCCAATTTGTATGTCACTTCTCTTCTTTTAAAATCATTTTCAGTTATATGTTAAATCTCCTTCTAAATCTTCTATCTGTTAAATGTGCTTGTCTTGTTCCATTTTTTTTTTTTTTTTTTTTTTTTTTTTTTTTTTTTTTTTTTTTTTTTTTTTTTTTTTTTTTTTTTTTTTTTAGTAAGTGTTTTATTTTTGTTCTCTGTGGCCCATTACAAGCATAGCTTCTTGGGCCTATTAACTGATTTACTTTTGTAATAGTTTTCTTTAGTATTAATAAATTGATTGATTGATTGATTGAAATAAAACCTTATATGCCCCCAGGGAATAAGTTACAACCCTTACCCCGGGCTCTGGTGGGGGGGGATATGTTAACCCTGAAGTTTTTTTTATCTGATCGTTGGATTATTTCAAACAAAATGACTATTTTAGAATTCTAATAGGATGCATTTGGGGAAAAGAAGGTGCGGGGGGCGGGTGTTAGATGCCCTTTGATTACTTTTGACTCTTAAAAAAAGTAACCAGAACTTTCTATTTCCAATGAAATGAGCCATCTCTCAAGCTTATACGACCAAGCCTTACATAAAAACCTTAAATGTCCCCAGGGCACAACTTAAAACACTTACCCCGGGCTCTGGGGGGTTGTATCGACTGCAGAGTTTTGTTATCTGATGTTTGAACTATTTTTAACACAATGCATATCTAAGAATTTTATCAGATGGGTGTGGGGAAACACGGGTCTGGGAAGGGGGGGATCTAGTTGCCCTCAAATCTCTACTGACTCCTAGAAATTGAACTAAAAATTTCAACTTCTAATCGAATGAGCCCCCTATCAAGTATATAAGAGCATCCCTTCTATAAGAAACATATATATCCCCAGGGCATAACTTGCAACATCTGCCCCAGGGCTCCCGAGGATCGTGGTGATCTCGGAATTTTTTTATCTGATCTTGGAACTATTTTTAACAAATAGGCTATCTAAAAAATTTTATTGAATAGATTTGGGGGGAAAGGGCGGGGGGATTAGTTGCCCTCCGATTACTTTTAGAAAGGGCATTAGAACGTCCTATTTCCAATCGAATGAGCCCCCTCCAAAGCGTATACAACAATCCTATCCTTATGAATTGCCTTTAGAAACAAACATTGGAGCCTCATGGCCTTTACTACAGGCAACGCTATAGCATTGCCTCTTATTTTTTTTTCTTCAGAGGCACTTGATAAGGAAGGGGTGGTCATATGAACTTTGGAGGGGGCTCATTCGATTGAGAATCGATAGTTCAAAAGTGATTGGAGGGGAACTAGCACCCCCCATACCCTTTTGTCCCCCAAATACATACAATAAAAATTTTGAGATACCTTTTTTTTAAATAATCCTAAGATCAGATGACAAAAACTCCGGGGCTGACACAACCCCCAGGGCCCAGGGTCTAGGCATTTTATGTTATGCCCTGGGGGCATGTATTGTTCTTATAGAAAAAAGTGCTTGTATAAACTTCGGAGGGGGCTCATTTAATTGGAAATTGAAAATTCCAGTTAACTTTTTAAAAATCAAAAAAGAGATCAGAGAGCAACTACCCCCCCCCCCTTCCAAAGCCTTTTTTCCTCAAAACCGTCTGATAAAAATTCTGAAATGGCCATTTTGTGAAAAATAGGTCAAAAATCACTTAAAAAACTGCAGGGTTTACAAAACCTCCAGAGCCCAGGGACAAGCGTTTTAAGTTATGCCTCATATAAAACCTTATAGACATACAAGGTTTTTATTAAGGGCTGTCATATCACAGGCAGCGCAATAGTGCAGCCTAAGAAAAGAGCGATGTGGGCAAAATATATTTTTTTTTCTTTTTTTTTTGTTTTAGATCAGGGCACTTTGTATCGAATGATTGTCATATAAACTTTAAAAAGGGCTCGTTCGATTGGAAACTGAAAGGGCAAGTACCTTTTTTAATAGTCGAAAGTAATTGGAGGGTAACTAGCCCCTCCTCCCACGCCCACCACTTCCCCAACCAAATCCAATCAAAATTTTTAGATAACCATTTTGCTTGATCTACTTTAAAGGTCCGGAATTATGTCTTTGAAGATGATACCCCCCCCCCCCACGACCCTCAGAGCAAGGATTGTAAGTTATACCTTGGGGCATATAAGGTATATGTAGAAAGGATAATCGTATAAACTTCGAAGGGGACTCATTGGACTGGTAATCAGAGGTTCTAGTGCCCCTTCTAAGATTCAGAGTGATCAGAGGATGAATACCGCTCCCCACTCCTCGTGTTTTCCCCAAATTGCATCTGATAAAAATTTTGAGTTTACCATTTGTTGTTGTTGAAATTTCGAAAAGAGCTCATTCGATTGGGAATTGAAAGTGATAATGCCCTTTCTGATAGTCGAAAGTGATTAGAGGGTAGCGAACCCCCTCCCACGCCCATTATTCACCCAAATAAATCCGATCAAAATTTTGAGATAACTATTTTGTTCAACGTAATTGAAAGGTCCAGAAATTATGTCTTCAAGGATGACAACCCCCCACAGCCCTCAAGGAAAGGGTTGTAAGTTATGTGCAGGGGGCATACAAGTTTTACATAGAAAGGGTGGTTGTAAACTTCAAATGACACTACATATAGATAATACTACTGCTGTGACTGCTAATACAACCATGCCTAATTGCAGGAAGGTGAAATTTTAAAGAAATTTTGAGGGGGAGGATGAACTGAATCAGAACACACTCTCTGTATGCAGGTTGTCAAAAGGGTCTAACAGCGATATCTTAGGAAGAATTTGGTGAGTGAAGTTGAAACTAACAGGGCTTCTTGTGAGGGATGTTGAACTAATCAAAAGAAAATATTAGCATCCTAATGCTACTTCATATACTCGTACTACTGCTACTGTTACTATTATTACGGCTTCTATTACTACAACCAACAACAAAGAGAGATAAAACTCCATAAAAAAAACCTCAAACGAGACTGCGGCCAGTAGAGAGAAAAGAGATGAAAGACTAAAATGACGCGGATATTTTGCCTGTATCTAAACTAGGCGTCCTCAGCACAAGATAAAAAGAAAAAACACTAAACTAAAAACAAATAAAACCACCACCAATAATAATAAATACAATTGTTGCTACTGATCCACGTAGCGAAAAGAAGCTATTAGAGTTACTTCAATGAGAACATCAAAGCAACTGAGGAAGAATTGTGAAAATTGAAACTAAGTTAACTATTCTGTTGTGAAATAATCCTCTTGTTAGCTAATATTGAAGCAACTCTTTTTGGTCTAGTAGGTAATCTAGTCCCCTGGTGATTGTGTAAAATTTTAATTCCCTTATTTACTATTGGTTCATTTTTCAAAAGACAATCGTAAATTGGGTCAATATTTAAATTCCCTGTGTCTCTATTTATTGAAAGATCAGCAAACATATGTTTTTTAATTTCTATAGCCTACCTCGCCCACTGAGAAAAACCCCAATCATTAGAAATAGATGTAGCCTCATCAAACTGTATAAAATGTTCAGGATGAAAGAATATATGTTCAGCCAGACCCGAAACGAAAGTTTCAGGAGGCTTTCTTAATTGTAGGGTTTTTTTCTGTTGAGTTGCGATGCTCAATAAATCTTTCAATAAATTGTTGGTGAGCTCTACCATTATAAAACTTTCCACAAGAACAAGGAATTTTATACACCCCATTAACTAAATCTCCCCAGGTTAGACCCTTCCCAGAATTAAGAAAACTACCTAATGGTCTCACTGATTGGAAACAAGTATCAAAATTATGTTTACGCAAAATTCGTTTAAGCATCTCCCCCAAAGGCAAAGAAATGAAACTTGTCCGCATATTTAATTCTGTACACTGTGAAACTCCAATAGCCCTATTGTTGTGTTTAATGTGTCTATTTTTTATCATTTTGTCAATGAATTTAATCGGGTAGCTATTACAAAATAAAATATCCCTCAAATACAAAAATTCAAAATCTAAAAACTCCTGGGAACAAAATTCTGAAAGATCTATCCACCAGTGCAATCACAATCCCTCGTTTCACTGAAATAGGGTAGCCCGAATGAAAGTTCAAACACCTATCACTGTGTGTAGGTTTTCTATATACTGAGAAAAGTAAATGGAAATCACTTTTAATCAATAGGATATCAAGAAATGGTAGTTTGTCATTTTCTTCAAACTCCACTGTAAATTTAACATTTTATCTAAACTATTTAAATGTTTATGGAAAAAACTATTTAAATTTTTATAGAAAATGTTTATGGTGTCTACAATTACAATAGTGTTGCCTTTGTCTGCCCTAGTGATAGTAAGGACCTTATCCTTTTTCAAATCAGAAAGTATTTTAATGTCATTTTTTGTGGTATCATTTTCAATTTTTCTCATGTTAAAAGTGTTTAATTTCCTTACGATTTCAGCTCTAAGCTCCTGAGGAGCCTCGACTTTATCAATAGAATTCATAATTCCTGACTTTACCTTAGAAATTATTTTTGAATAAGAAATTGGTGTTGGAAAACAGAATCTAAAACCCTTCAACAAAACTCCCTCTTGTTGACTACTAAGAGGTTTAGATGACAAATTCTTAGCGGCAGGACCCAGACAAAAATAAGGATAAAAAATATCCGAATCCTGGAACTTCTCAAACAAAAGTCTATTAAACTTGTCAACTAGACGAACCTTCGATACATGGAAATCATGGTGAAAAGATCTAACGGCCATTTCCTTAATTCTCAGAAAAAAAGTCAGATGGAAAGTTATTCCTCAAAAAGTTTTCGACAAAATTTAAGTCTTTGGAAAACTTAAAACGTCTTTGTTTTTACTCAGAAGTCACGTGATTTAAAGCCATGAGGCTTAATCTGTTTTTAATTTTGATTCATTTTCAGTACCAAAATGGGTATTGATTCTAAAAGATTTAGGAATCACCAATTCCTTCTTGCAATTTTTTAAGAAAATTTGCTGATTTAACAAATTTGGATGTTTTTTAACCAAAGAAAAATAATAACTGAGAGAAGCTGCTAATTGTTGCCTGTAAGCTTGACAAATGAAAGTACTTAGGCCAAACTGGCCAGACATGTTGTCATGTCTGGCCAGTTCAGCTTAAGAACTTTCTATTACTGCAACTGCCACTAAAGCTTAGACTACCACAACTAATACTACAGCTGCTACTACTACTACTGCTATTAAAACTAAGGATATTAAGGCAAAAAAATTGACCTGTAGAGGAAATGTAAGGAACTCAATCAAAATATACTATGCCCAAACAGGTTGTCAAGTGGACGTTTCAGAAATACTCCAGGAACAGTTGATGGTATTTATTAAGCTGCAGCTTTCAACATGTGTTGAAGGGGTTGTTGAAGAAACCAAAGGTGCTATGAGCACAATATTACTAATGTTGCTACAACTATTGCTGCTGCACAAGCTATGAGCATTAAGGTGAAGCTTTCAAGGAATATTTAGGTGGATGATGAACTAAATCAAAGCAAACTATGAGCATGTGGGCTTTCAAAAAGGTGACAAAGCAACATCTGAAGAACAGCTTATGTTAGTAATTTAGACCTTTAAGAATAGGTTGTGGTGGATTTTGAAGGAGCCAGAAAGCGCTTTATTTATACTTTTAATGCTACCACTTCTGTCTATGTAACTAATGATGCTAAAGGTATTAAGAAAAACTTTTTAGGGAATGTTTAGGAGTTTCAATTAAAGAAAATAACTGTATGCATGTAGGTTTTCAGAAGGGCATATAAGCAATGTCATCGGCAGCAACACTTTATAATAGCTAAGAATACCATTGAAACTTTTACAGGAGCTAATTCAATTCAAAATTAGAAGTTATGGTGCCCATTTTAGGAGTACCAAGAGATTGGAGGGCAAGCAGCCCTTCTTTCAAGCCCATCCATTTTCCAAACGCATCCAGTCAAAATTTTGAGACAGCCATTTTGTTCAGCATAGTAGAACAGTCCAGCAGCTATGTCTATAGGTATATAAGGCATGTCAAGCCCCCAAAACTATGCAATTGGCCCATTATACTTTAAGACTAAATGTTGCTTTAAAATAAATGAGAAGGCATTGTATTTATGATTCCAAGAAGACACCTCAGCAATATATTGAGAATGACCAGGGGTATTAAGTTGAAACTTTTGGGGATTACTACTTCTGTTCTTACTATTATAATAAATTAAAATCGAGTAAGTATATCCAGGCTGTAAAAGATCATAAATATAATCTTTTGGAAATGCTGTTAAGTTTTATTTCTTAGGACAATTTCAAATGCTATAAAATTAAATTAAAAAAAAGACTGTTTGTGTCAGGATTAAAAATTGTTGAAAAAGTTTCTCAAACATTCAAATAGCAACCCATACTATGAATTCTTATGGAAAAAAACTAAAAAGAAATAAGAAATTGTTTTTTTTTTTCATGGAAAAATATGTCAATAAAAAACGGAGAGAAATTAATTCAAAGAACTTTTTTCCACAAAACAAGTTTTTCAAAGAAAAGTGAAGAGCTCCATAAGCAAACAATGAGTAAAAGTAAAGTCAAATTATCTTCCAAGCATAAAACCACCACAAATCGCTATCAATTAAATGAAACTCAAAACGAATAGAAATTACAATAAATAACCAAATCAAACTCAAAACAAACAAAAATTAACATGAGTAGGACTGATACCGCCCCACTTCCCACTTCTCAAGACCAGAACACAATTTGCACTTTACTGAAAACAAAATACATTTGAAATGTTTTCACTTTTTGCACTTTCATAAATAAAAAATTTGCCAAATAAAAACGGAAAAAATATCAGTTAATGTCAATTAATCTGACAATTCATGGTCATTTGTTTTTTATTTTTATTTTTTTTAGGAAAGTGCAAATTGTGTTCTGGTCTTGAGAAGGTTTGGGGGTTATCAGCCCTAATCATGTTAATTTTTGCTCATTTCATCAAATGAGCCACCTCTGAAGTTTATTAATTTAAAAAACTTTTTCAACAAAACAAGTTTTTCAAAGAAAAGTTAAGAGCTCCATTAAGCCAAGAATGAGCAAAAATAAACTTTGGAGAGTTTCATAACCTATAAAACTGAGAACTAAAGATGTTTGATGACTCAGACACTTCTTAATTATTAACTTAAGAATGAAAATTTGGTTCAGCACATCCTCTATTGCTCCTAAAACTTAATTTAAAACCTAAAAACTGAAATTAGGATTTTATTGAAACAACAATTAAATCATAAGGCAAAAATAAACTTCGGAGAGTTTCATAACCTATAAAACTGAGGAGTAAAGATGTTTGATGACTCAGACACTTCTTAATTATTAACTTAAGAATAAAAATTTGGTTCAGCACATCCTCTATTGCTCCTAAACCTTAATTTAAAACCTAAAACCTAAAATTAGGATTTTATTGAAACAACAATTAAATCGTGAGTTTAATACTATACATCATAGTCTGAAAACCGTAGATATGATAATAAGTTACATTATAGGGCCCCATTAAGGACTCATAATATAATTTCCACTAGGAGCTGCAGAATTCTACCAAATCATTAATTTATTGAACCTAGGCACCTATAACAAAGGCATAATAAGGCAGCTGCAAGCAAGTACACAAGAATTAATATATTAGCAAAAGCAAGCTGGCATTAGCATAACCTACAAGCATGATATTACATCCTCCTTCTTTTTTATTGGAGCACTGTCACTTATTATCACTAATTATGAAAGAACCCAAAGAGAAGGCGCTAGGCTTGCTTCTTGGCATTCTATAATATATCATCAACACATAGTCAATAACAATATGTGTGATGGCCTCCACTCTGGCACTGTTTTTGCATGTAACTGAGAGAAACTGGGGGTACTATTTACACTATTTACACACTTCCAGAAGCTCACAGGTTTAGCTTATTTAGTGGCTTGATTTGCCATCCATATCTGGTTTTGGTCACTGACTTTTCCTCTGGCTTGATGTCTTCACCTGGGGGTGGGCTATCAGAAGTAGTGGTGATGGATTTTTTTGGTAAGGGTGTACTGAATGATGTGGTAAATGGTGATGCATCTGCATAGAGTTGATACACTTTGGATTGTTTGTATATGTTGTATATATATCACATTCACTGTGCTGTCTGTTCTGTACAGGTGTCAAGAGCAATGAATTTGATAAGTTCTTTTAATTTCTTTGTAGTATAGTTCCATCTCAAATTGTAATATGGAATGATCTTGGGCAACCTTCTGATGCTATAATGTCTGCAGTGCCCAACTGATTCTGTGGTTGCTTCTGGTAATACATGGTGTCACCTAAGTGGAGTGTGGTTCAAGGCTGAGCTTGCTTGTCAAAGTATTGTTTCTGTGTTGACTGGGTCTCTTTCTACTTCTGCAGATATGTATTAGTCGGGACAACCTGCTTTTGTAGATCTTTTGGTGTACAAGGTAGGGTGGAATGTAGCTTGGGGCTCATGAGCAGTTGAGCAGGTGGCGTAATTGTCTACAGGTGTATTCCTGTATTCCAGGAAACTCAGATATGGGTTGTCCCCATTCTCAGTTGCTTTGAATAAGATGTTATGGCATGTTTGCACCACCTTTTCTACCAATCCGTTGGATTGGAGGTATATAGGAGTGGATGTCTTGTGGCTCATCCCCCAGTCACCAACAAACTGTTTAAATTCAGACAATGAGTATTGCATCCTGTTGTCTGACGTGACTGTGTTAGGAATGTCATGCCAAGCAAAGTGTGCTTTCAGTTTACAAATTATTTCCTTGGATGTTAGGTTTCTTAGCTTGTCAACTTTGAAATAGCAGCTGTGGTAGTCAACTGTTATGAGATATTTTCCTTCATTCCAGTAAAAGATATCTGAAGACACCTGCTGCTATGGAAGTAAGGGAATCTGGGAGTTGATAAGGGGCTCTTTCTGGTTATTGTGGCTGAATTTTTGGCAGGTGGGGCAGTTTATGATAAGAGCTTCAATGTCACTGTTCATCCTTGGCCAATAGATGAGCATCCTGGTGCATTGTTTTGTTTTTTCCCATGCCAAGGTGAGAGACATAAGAGCTGCTTTAGAATTTTCAATCACAGTTTCTAGGGCATAAATATCCTTTCACCCTTAAAAATGATGCCATTCTGATAAGTCAGTTCATGCTGAAAATTCCAGTATGACAGGAGATCAGTAGTACATTGCTCTCTAATGTTAGGCCATCCACTTTTGATAACTTCTTAAGGAGGGCCAGCTGTTCATCTTTCTCTTTATAGAGTCTTATTTCCTTGAGTCTTTCATCACTTTCAGGAAGAATTTGTGTAACTTGGTGGACATAACTTCAATCTCTCTATGGAGCTTCTCATTAATGTCAGGGAGGTGTAGTCTTGACAATGTGCCAGCAATTATTATTTCTGTCCCTGGCCTGTAAAAAAGCTCAAGATCATACAGTTGAATTTGCAGCATCATTTGTTGTGCTCTAGCAGGGGCTTTGTGAAGTTAATTCCAAAGGATAGTTTCAAGTGGACAGTGGTCTGTGGCCACTCTTACATGCCAGATATATGTGAAGTTATGGAAGTATTTGCAACCAAAAACTATTGCATATAGCTCCTTCTCCAGTTGCAAGTATTTCTGTTCTGCTTGGCTGAGGGAACATGAGGTGTAAGCAATTGATCAGATAAATGCTCCTAAGCTGTGTGATGATGCATCAACAGTGAGATTGATGGACTTGCTAGAGTGGTCAAAATAGGCTAGATTTGTGACTGTTGAGTTTTTGATGCTTCTCAGAGCTTTGTCATGTTCTTTGGCCCACTTGAAGTCTATAGATTTGCTGAGATCATGCAAGACTTTGTTTTTTATTGATATGTTTGAAATGTATTTTGCAAGGTAATTTAGCATCCCCAACAGAGTTGCAAGCTCTCCCAGGATTGATGGTATGGGCATCTTGCTAATAGCTTTGATTTTTTCAGGATCTAGTTGTATTCCTTGTTCACTGATGACATGTCCAAAATAGGTCATGCTGGTAACACAGAAGTGACACTTCTTTTTGTAGAATCTGATGCCCTTTTCTCTTGCTCTCTGCAGTACAGCTTTCAATAACTTGTTATGTTCTACAAGAGATGATCCAAAAACAAGAAGATCATCAATGATGACAGCAAATCTATCTAATCCTTCAAGGGCCTCTTCCATTTGTCTTTGAAATTCCTCCTGGGCTGATATGATACCAAATGGCATTTGTTTCAAATGCTATCTACCAAAAATTGTGCTGAATATTGTTAGGTCAGCAGACTCATCATCCAAGACCAATGACCAATACCCAGATCTTGTACCCAATTTGCTCAGAAACTCTGCTCCATGGAGTTTTGATGTTACATCTTCAAGGGCTTGGATTGGGTAGAAGGGTCTTTTGATGGATTTGTTCAAATTGACAGGGTCTATGCATATTTGTAAACTGCTGTCCTTTTTTCTACTGCTACCACTGAATTGACCCAGTCACTATATCTAGATATCTTTTCAATTATTCCCTCAACTTCCATGAAATATAGTTCAGCTTCCAATTTGTCTTGGAGAGATGATGGGATTCTTCTTGCTAGGTATGCAGTAGGGGTTGCACTATCCTTCAGGCATAAGTGGCATTCTCCATCAAGCTTTCCTATTCCTTGAAATATGTCATTATAGCTGTTGATTATTGTAATCACTTCTGTCCTGTTGACTGCATGGAATTTCATCAGCCTTACTGACTCCAGAAGTAGTTTGACTATATTCTATAATTGACTGGAATCCAAGAATTGGCATAGAGCCAGTTTCAACAATGAAAAAGAGCAAGGTTTCAGCTTTGTTGGAGTGGTGCTTGTACTTAAGCTGGCACATACCTCTGACAGGGATTTTTTTTATCCACAGTAACTTGTGAGTCTCTGGGTACTTTTTGTTGGAGGTAATTTATGCAGCAAGGCATCAGAGTACTTAGCAGGTAAGATTTTAGCTTGTGCTCCTGTGTCTACCTTGAATTTTATAGACAATGAGCTGTTTACTTCTAATGTAATATGAGCCATTTGCTTGTCATTATGGACTTTGTTTAGTATGGAATATAAAAAGACATTGTCATCTTTGTCACTGTTGTGGGTTGGGCTATCCTTGAATTCTGTTACTACATTGACAGATTTGCTGCTTTTGCACACATGTGCAAAGTGGTTTAGCTTTTTATACTTTCAGCAGGTTTTGCCTTTTGGGCAAAACCTAAAGCAGCTCTAAGCAAGCACACAAGTGTTAATTTATAAGCAAAAGCAAGCACAGAAGTGTTAATTTATAAGCAAAAGAAAGCCAGCATTAGCATAACCTACATGTATGATATTACTGAGGCCATTGTTATATTTGAGATGCCTATTTTAGGCTCTTTCTGAATATAATAACTGCTTTTAATGTAAATTTAATTTTGACCTTATATAATCTAAAATTATCCAAATACAGGCATGTAGCCCACATTACAGGCTAGGCCTATAAACTATTTGCTATGTTTATTGATTCTTGATGTTGTCATGATCAATTTAATTTACTGGTAAACTGCTTTAACATGAGTGGTGCTAACAGAGGAGCATAATCTGTATCTAAAACAAGAGGAAAGGGTAGTATATCCTCTTTGAGGGTCTGTAAAGTGCTTAAAATTGACCTTACAACAAATGCAATCATTATATTCAAAAGGAGCATACAAAAAAGTCATCAAGGGGTACATTAACCTTTTAAGGTCAAATATATGGACCGCTCCAAATGCCTATTTAGTGTATTTTTGTCCATTAGGATGGAGTAGAGTGTAGTGATGCGCCTTTAAAAATGAGATAGGCTTAAGGACTAAACAGTTATGATTCTTTTAAAGTAGTTTCAGACTTTTTGGGAGTTTCCTTTGAATACTCTCTGCTGCTTCAGGATTTAATAAAGCTATTCCCATCCATTGATCTGCTGTGGGTATCTTTAAGTGAGAGAACACAGCAAAAAGCAGGGAGTGAGCTAAAATTGACTCACCATAGCTTCCTATCAATGCAATGACAAAGAATGCATATTTGAGAAAAGTATTGGTCATAGCAGGGGCTCTAGAATCTACTCTGAATTAGAAACTTTCTTTTGCAAGAGTCTCTGCAATTTTGGTGATAGACCCATGTCAAGGCTGTTTAAATATCTACAAATAAATACAGGGTTGCTCAAACAACAATTAACGACTATACGATTTCTCAGATAATCCGGAATTCCCAATGGATTCTTATGGAAGACCCGACACCCCGCCAGTTTTCTTTTCGGCGGCGAATAGCTGTTTTTATGGAAAACGGCGACATTCCTCCTTTTTTTCTCCGGTTACAAGCCACCGGCAGATGCCAATTTTTCTTTTTAGAGAGGAGTTTCAAATCTGTTCAGAACACCAAAGTGACTTACCATTACAAATCGAATAAATAGATAAGTCTGTTAAAGACTTATAGAACTTTTAGATCCTCTAATACATAAAGACGCACATGAATTCAAGGTAAAAGCAGCCCAAGAAACAGCACTCAAAAATCTATGGGATCAAGAGTTTTTTCAGACTTTATGATTTCTTAATTCTCAATAAACAGTAACGTCCACTTCCCTCGTCTTTTTGTTTTTCTCATACCTACTATTGTATTCTAAATAGCCTAGTAATCACAGTATCATAGCTTTGAGCCCCGTGTGTGTCATAATAATGAAGCTGCTTTAGTTCTTTATGTGCAGCAGAACACAGAAGAGGTTCGAAATCGATTAGTTTTAGGAAAGAGGAAGAAAAATAACAGAAAATTACTTCTTGAAAACACCTTAGAGCATTTAAACTAGACCCAGTTTGGAGGGCTTAACTAGGTCATAATATGAAAAATGTAAGCCGCAATGTATGTAAATGAAAGTTGTCTATGTGTTCTATTTCCATTGTAACGGTCAAAGGTGTCGCAACAAGGGGTTGGGTATCAGCCTAAACATTTTGTTGTTCGGTGAAATTTAGACATAAAGTCAAAAATTGTACACTTCTTTGAAATTTAAAAGAGTCCAAACTTTCAATCCAATTTCAAAGCGAATTCAAAGATCTAAGAGGGAAAGATAAAATTGACCATTATCACCAAGTTATTAATAACATGTTCAGTTATTAAAGTTAAACCAACTCAAAATCTAAAATCATACCCCACTCTAAAAACAAAAGTTTTGGATTTGGCTGAATTTTGCGAGACATTTTAATTCTATTCCTCTCTTCTTCCGATATCTAAGTGAATTTTCTGAAACGGATATGATAAAACGCGAAATTCATTAACTTTCCATTTGTGTCGTTTCACTAAATCAAACCAATTTAAACTAAGCAATTAAAATCTGTTTCTGACCTTAAATAAATTATTCGCTTATTGAATTCATTGCTTTTCCATTGGTTTGTCTTTTTTTAATTTATCATCTTTTTTCATCAATGTTGGACAGAGAAAATTTTAACAAAATAGGCAAAATATGGTCGGAATTGCAAAATTTTAAGAATATAATATCAACTCTCGACTTACTAGAAGTATTCTTGACTTAAGTTCTCAACTGCGTTAAAAAAAAAACGATTGGAGGTTTTTTCTCCAAGTTCTTAGCGGCAAAATTAAAAAAATTAAAACTGTTGTGCCTCTTTTGCTACTATCCTATGTAGTGCAATAGTGCTGCCTAAGTTAAAAGGGATTTAGGCAGAGGGTATTATGATTATATATATTTTTTTTTGGTTTTAGAACAGTGCACTTCATATCGAAGGAGTTGTCGTAGAAACTTCGAACAGAGCTCATTCAATTGGAAATTGAAAGGTCTAGTCCCCTTTTAAATATTTGAAGGTAACTGGAGGGCAACTTACCCCCTTACAACGCCCACTATTTCCCCAAACAGAACCAATTAAAATTTTGAGACGGTCATTTTGTTCAAGGTAATTGAAATGTCTGGAAATATGTATTTGAGGATGATAGCCCCCCTACAGCCATCAGGGTATGGTTTGTAAGATATGCCCTGGCGACTGATAAGATTTTTATAGAATGACACATAAACTTCGGAGGGGGGATCATCGGACTGCTAATCAGAAGTTTTAGTGCCTTTTTTTAGATTCTGATGGATCAGAGGATTTATATCCCCCACACGCATCTTTTATTTTCCCGAAATGCATCTGACTGAAATTCTGAGAAGGCCATTTGTTGTCGTAGAAACTTCGAAAAGAGCTCTCTCGATTGGAAATTGAAAGGGCTAGGGCTATTTTTACTAGTCGAAAGTGATTGGAGGACAAATAACCCCCGTCAGACGGCCACCATTTCCACAAACATTCAAATAAAAGTTTTGACATAGACACTTTCTTTGAACGTAAGTGAGGGGTCCGGAAATTATGTTTTTGAGGATGCTACCCCCTCCCCCCAAAGCCCTCGGGGCAAGGGTTGTAAGTGGTGCCCTGGAGGCATATAAGGTATGTATAGAAAGAGTGATCGTATGAAATTCGTTGGTGGCTCATTGGATTGGCAATCAAAAGCTCTAGTGCCCTGTTTAATATTCAGAGTGATCAAAGGGTGGATAATCCCCATTTTTTCTCCCTCATTTTGTATTTCCCCGAAATATATCTGATACAATTTTGAGATGGCCATTCGTTGCTGTAGAAACTTCGGAAAGAGCTAATTCGATTGGGAACTGAAAGGGCTAGGGCCAGTTTTAATAGTCGAAAGTGATTGGAGGGCAACTAAACCCCTCCCATGCCCAACATTTTGCCGAACATATCCAATCAAAATTTGAAATAGCCATTTTGTTCAACGCAATTGAAAGGTCTGGAAACTATGTCATTAAGGAGGGCGACCACCCCCAGTCATCAGGGCAAGGGTTGATAGTTATGCCCTTGGGGCATATGAGGTTTATATGGAAAGGGTGATCGTATATGCTTCGGAGGGTGCTCATTGTATTGGCAAGCAGCAGTTATAATTTGCTGTATATGATTCAGAGTGATCGTAGGGTAAATACCCTCCCACGCCTTGTATGTTTCTCAGATACATCTGATAGAAATTTTAAGATGGTCAATTGTTATCGTATAAACTTCGAAAAAACTCATTCGATTGGAAATTGAAAGGGCTAGTGCTTTTCTTATAGTCAAAAGTGATTGGAACGCAACAGTCCCTTCGCCAATTTATTCCTAAAAAACATAATAAACAAGAGCTAAGACCTCATATGGCTCTTGTGACGAGGTCGGAAGAGCCAAGAGCTCATATGGTATGAGCTCTAACAAAATTCTAAGAATCAATAGATTGATTTAAAAGGAAAATCAGAGGCTTAATGCCGGTCAGGATTTAAAATAAGAGCTCTGAGTCACGATGTCCTTCTAAATATCAAAATTCATTAAGATCCGATCACCCACTCGTAAGTTATAAATACCTAAATTCTTCTAATTTTTCTCTCCCTTGAGCCCCCCAGATGGTGGAATTGGGGAAAACGACTTTATCAAGTCAAGTTGTGCAGCTCCCTGACACGCCTACCAATTTTTATCGTCCTAATACGTCCAGAAGCACCAAATTCGCCAAAGGACTGAACTCCACCACCTAAATCCACCAAAGAGAGCGGATCCAGTCCGGTTACGTTAATCACTTATTTATGACATTTATAAGCATCTGCCAAGACTTCCGGTTTCCCCCCTCCATCTCCCCCAATATCAAAAGATCTGGTCGGGATTTGAAATAAGAGCTCTGAGATATGAGTTCCGTCTAAATATCAAATTTCATTAAGATCCGGTCACCCTTATTTAAGCTGAAAATACCTCAATTTTTCTGGTTTTTCTAAATTAACAACCCCCAACTCCCTCAAAGAGAACTGATCAGTACCAATTATGTCAATCTCGTATCTATAACTTGTGCTTATTCTTCCCATCAAGTCTCATCCCGATCTCTCCACTCTTAGGGTTTTCCAAGATTTCCGGTTTCCGAGATTTCTATTTCCCCCCTCCAGCCCTCTATGTCCCCGGATCCGATTCGAATTGAAAATGGAGCAACTGAGATATAAGATCCTTCTATATATCAAGTTTCATCAAGATCCGATCACCCATTCGTAAGATACCTCGATTTTCACGTTTTCGAAGATTTCCAGTTTCCCCCTCAAACTCCCTTCAATGTCACCAGATCTGGTCGAGATTTAAAATGAGAGTTCTAAAGCACATGATCCTTCTAGATATCAAATTTCATTAAGATCTGATCACCCGTTCGTAAGTTACACATACCACATTTTTCTAATTTTTCCGAATTACCCCCCCCCCCAGCTCCACCAAAGAGAGCGGATCCGGTCCGGTTATTTCAGTCACATATCTTGGACTTGTGCTTATTCTTTCCACAAAGTTTCATCATGATCTCTCCGCTTTAAGCGTT
The DNA here is from genome assembly GCF_032884065.1 of Artemia franciscana. Taxonomy (NCBI): domain Eukaryota; kingdom Metazoa; phylum Arthropoda; class Branchiopoda; order Anostraca; family Artemiidae; genus Artemia; species Artemia franciscana. The sequence goes on from NW_027063627.1 coordinate 1,505,798, forward strand.
TTCCAAGATTTCCGGTCGTCCCCCCCCTAATGACACTGGATCTGGTCGGGATTTAAAATAAGAGATCGAGGTCCTTCTAATATGAAACTTCATTAATATACGATTACTCTTTCGTAAGTCAAAAATGCCTCAAATTTTCTAATTTTTTAGAATTAGCCCTCCCCCCCAACTCCCCCAAAGAGAACAGATCCGTTCCGGTTATGTCAATCCCGTATCTAGGACTTGTGCTTATTTTGTTCTTATTTTAAGTAGATAATATAACAAGCTACATTATAGGGCGCCATCAAGGACTCAAATAAAATTTCCCCTAGGAGCTGCAGAATTCTACCAGATCATTAATTTATTGAGCCCAGGCACCTATAACAAAGGCATAATAAGCAGGTGCAAGCAAGCACACAAGCATTGATATATAAGCAAAAGATGGCAAGCTGGCATTAGCATAACCTACAAGCATGATATTATATCCTCCTTCTTCTGTATTGGAGCACTGTCACTTATTATCACTAATTATGAAAGAACTCACAGAGAAGGCGCTAGGCTCGCTTTTGGTCCCTGATACGTTTGCCAAATTTCATCGTTCTAGCTTACCTGGAAATGCCTAAAGTAGCAAAACCGGGACAGACAGACCGAAAGACAGACAGACAGACAGACAGACCGAAAGACAGAGAGACTGGTAGAATTTGCGATCGCTATACGTCACTTGGTTAATACCAAGTGCCATAAAAATTATCGATAGTTATTTTGTTCACCAGTGTTGAACGGTCTGGAAATTATGTCTTTGACCACCCCTATACCTTTTTAAGACCAGAACATAATTTGCACTTTACTGAAAAAAATGGCTATGGATTGTTTGTTTAGTATACATATACTGATGTATATTCCCTAAAGTCTAAAAAAAATTTATTTATTAAAGTTAAGATTTTTTAAATATTTAAAACTTATTTAAATCATACAATAAATAACCGAGTCAAACTCAAAACGAGCAAAAATCCATCAGTAGGGCTGACAACCCTCATGCCTTCTCAAGACCAGAACATAATTTACACTTTACTGAAAATAAAACACATTTAAATTTTTTCACTTTGTTTTTACTAGTTTAAAATTTTTTACTAGATATATGAAGGGGGAAGTCCTCCCACTTGCATTCCGATTATAGCGCGAGCATGTAGTGCCCTATTTGAGAGCAACTAGAGATTAGAGGGCGAGCAGTCCTTCTTTCAAGTCCATTCATTTTCCAAACACATACAGTCAAAATTCTGAGACAGTCAGTTTTTTTTTGCATAGTAGAATGGTCCAGTAAATAGGTAACCCCACACATAAACACAATTAGCCTATTATGCTTTAAATTTAAATGTCGCTTTAAAATAAATGAAAAGGCATTGTGTTTATGGTTGCCAATAAGTCATATCAGCCATATATCGAGAACGACTGGGGGCATTAAGTTGAAACATTTTGGTACACTACTATTACTATTTTTGCTCCGACAAATTAAATAAATAAAAAGAGCATAAGTGTATTTAGACTGTCTAAAAGAATAGATGGAATCTTTTGGAATGATATTGAGTTTTATTCTTGAGGTCAATCTCAGAAGCAAAAAAATTGAATTAAAATATACTGTTTGTATCAGGACCAAAACACAAGTTGCGCTTTACTGAAAAAAAAAATAAATAAATGACCGGGATTTTTAGCTTAATTGACATATACTGATATTTCTGCCTCAAGGTTTTGATAATTTTTTATTTATGAAAGTAAGAAATGTGAAAACATTTCAAGCGTGTTTTAATTTTAGTGAAGCACACATTGCGTCCTAGGCCACAAGAAAATGTCCATTTTCGTGCTACAACTTAATATGGACACACTTTTACCAAGGTACTTAGCATGTTTGCTTGCTTAGCACAGCGAAATTAACAAATCATTGCAAAACATAAGGCTGAATATAAACAGACCGGTAGTGCCGAGCGTGGCACCAAAATTTTTTCATACTGCAGCGTGTGTCATCTATGGCGCGCCACCGACAAATCGGCGTCTGTGTCAGCTCTATGTAATATTAGGTTTTAAAAACTTTTCTACAAAAGAAACATTTCAAAGAAAACTAGTCCTACGTTGCATGGGCAACGTAAAGTGTTGCGGCAACCTTTGTCCAGCTTCGCCGACTAAAGTGTTGCGAGAGCAACACTTTGGTTTTGTTTCTTTTCTATCGATCAATAACCACATGATCAAAAACTATTCCTCAGCGTTGAAAAACAACAACAAAATAATATCGAAAGAAGGGACTAAATTGACTTTGCAGTCAGTTGAACTTTATCCTTTTCAATCTTAGACATCGTGATGGATGAAAACTCGAAACAAGATCTTATATAATCTAGTTAGTATTATAAAGCTATCCCTAACTTTTCAGTATCAAAATAACATAGATGACATTCTATTAATTATTACGAAACTATCTCATTGTTTTACATTCTCGTCTGTGCTTATTTCTTCACAATCGGTTAAATGATGAAGTTGTCAGCCTATCGAAGTTTATTAAAACGGTATGTTCAAACAAGAACGCAATCAGTTATCATATGACCAAAGGCTATTTCTCAGCGTTGAAAAAACAAAAACTACAAAATAATATCGAAAGAAGGGACTAAATTGACTTTGCAGTCAGTTGAACTTTATCCTTTTCAATCGTAGACATCGTTACGGATGAAAACTTGGAACAATATCTTATATAATCTAGTTGGTATTATAAATCTATCCGTAACTTTTCAGGATTAAAATACCATTAGTGACACTAATTATTACGAAACTACCTTATTGTTTTACGTTATCGTTTGTACCCGTTGCGTAAACACTTAATTCTGTCGGATTTAAAGAGATCGAACACAATATGCACCCATTTGCCCTAATTTCTAGCCCAAAGTGAACAGATTCTTACTTACAAGTCCCGCTCCCGTGATAGACACCAAGTTCACCGGAAACAAATAAATGGGTACACCCACTAGCAAAAGTTGCAAACCCCTCATCGCTGAAGATGATTGTAGCCCAACAGCCGCTTATTACTTACAAGTCCCCTACATGTCTTACCACTGGAACCAAATTGGTTTAACCATCAAATACACCGGAAACAAATAATAGGTACACCAAACTAGCAAAAGTGGCAAATTCCTCATTGCTGAAGATGATTATGAGCTTACAGCCGTTTCTCGCCCAAAGTGAACCGATTTTTACTTATAAGTCCCTCTCCCATGATTGGCATGAAGTTCACCGGAAAAAAATAAAGGGGTACACCAACTAACATAGTTGCAAGCCCCTCGTCACTGAAGTTGACTTTAGCCTAAAGCAGATTATTACTTAAAAGTCCCCTACATGTCTTACCACTGGAACCAATTTGGCTTTACCATCAAATACAAAGGAAACAAATTATAGATAAAACAACTAGCAAAAGTTTCTAACCCCTCATTGCTGAGGGTGATTATTACCTAACAGCTGATTGTTGCTTATAAGTCCTCTATATGTCTCACCAATTTGTATCGGCCTAGATTTCGTTTCAGTGTGTACCTTACTACTAAAGTTGTCAACCCCTTGAAACTTTAAAACTGGTATACCCTATGATTAACCTTTGTTAATCATAAGCACCCGCACGATATTTGTCAGAGGGGGGAGGCAGACAGCAGAATAACTGTGGTGAATGGAGACATGGTATACATTTTAGATTACAGTTCTTAGGAACTGTATCTAAATTTTTGTACCAAAAAATGGATGTCGTATACTTTGATCAGCTCATCAAGAGCTATCTATTGCCGTCGAAGAAAATTCTATCTGTCTTCGTTCAAAAGTTGATTTTGTTTTTTGCCGTAGGCCAACTTTCTAGCGTCACCACTTAGAAAGGAGCAAAGGATAAGCTCCTATTTCCTAAGTAATGAAAGAACTTTTAAAGTTCATTAGGCACATCTGATACCATTTCTCTACCGCAATCCCAAGTCCGAAAAACCGAATGATAGACTCAGCTGAAATCACGAACAGGAATGGGTAGAAATAATAGATGGTAGCACTTTCGGACCCCTGGGAAAATGCCACATTTTTGCTTCTGTAAATTTTTCTATTTATCACTCAAAGAAGATATTTTGGCTGTGGGGCCGGGTAACTGCCGCATGTTTAACACTTATAGAATTTAGTCCATCTTCAATTTGAAAGTGGTGCCTGCTTGCTTGCCTGTTAGAACGGAGCTTTCCACTCGAAAGCAGAAACATGGATTGATGAAAAAAAAGCTTGGCTGCACAACTTCAGACACTCCTCTCTGACATAGTCTATATAACTCCACTTCACTTCGCAAACCATAGGCTCTGGCTCGTGGACAAGCAAAAACCATCCTTTTTGGCCCCAGGCAAAAGTTCTGCGGAGATTTCCAAAATCCGGCCTGAGGTCCACACTTTCCGTAAAACCTGCACATGTTAGACCCTTACCAGTTTCCAAGAACAAGCTGAGATCGGCGGCTTAGTAAAAAAATAAAAAAAACGGGCAAAACCAAAATGTTGCTCTTGCAACACAATTAATGGGCTACATTGGACCAAAGACGAGTAGAAATAGTCAAATAATTATTCAAGCGTGAAACGACCATAAACCTTTGTTAATCATAAGCACCCGCACGATATTTTTCAGAGGGGGGAGGCAGACAGCAGAATAACTGTGGTGAATGGAGACATGGTATACATTTTAGATTACAGTTCTTAGGAATGAGGTTTTTTATACATTTAGAATACAAAATTCTCAAACAAAAAGGTAACCAATTTTTGACACAAAATGAAACAAGACTCCATAATAACAACAGAAACATACTAACATGGCAGAAACATCACTCAATTTAGTCTATTATATATCTAACTATTCCGTAGCATTATGTATTTATGTAGAAGATGGGGGGGGCTGAAATGGCATAAGACAACACTTTCCCGTGGCACAATCCTTATGGTCACTTTAAAAAGATGCTGGAACTTTTAATTTGTTTTCAAATATGCTCCCTTTCGGCTTTAGGACCATTCGTCTGATACAATTACTCTGAAAAAAGGAACAAAAACAAATAAACAAGTACCCACGATATTTCTTCTGGGAAAAATACAAAATTCTACATATCTGAAACTGAACTCTACGAGTTTCTATCTTAATTTTTTTAAACAGGCTATTGTTTTCTGCATTCTCCTGTGATTAAATATCCGTTTTCGTTTTTAAACAATTCTAATTTACTTGACATATCTTTTTCAGTATCACTAGAAAAAATTTCTCAATGGTTTGCAGTCCATTGAAGACCAGCAAGGAGTGATGAATAAAACAGTGAATAAAACCGTCATTTTGATACAATCACCCCTGAGAAAAGAAACAAAAGCAAGCAAATGTGCATCTCCGATCTTTTCTTGGGAAAAATTCAAATTTCCACGTTTTTTGTAGATTTATACTTGAAACTCTATGGTAGGGCTTTTAATCTTATGTATATTGTAATGTGAAGAAAGGTCGAGATAGCTAGGCCACGTTCTACGGATGAAGGATGACAGATTACCGAAGATTGTCCTTTTTGGCCAACCGTCTGGGGCTACACGTAAAGCAGGTCGTCCTTGTCTGGGTTGGGAGGATGTCATAAATAAAGATTTAAAAGAAATGGGAACTTCCTGGGAGGGTGTAAAGAGGAAGGCTTTAAATAGATTAGGTTGGAGGAGGAGCGTGCGTATCTGTGTTGGCCTCAGGCGGCTTGGTGCTGCAGTGAGTTATTATTATTAGTAGCAGTAGTAGATTTTCAATAACCACATATTTTTAAGGTGTTTTTCACCCTTCACCTTAAATCAGACAAATTTTCTAAGGCTTTTAGCTATTGGTGAGTAATTATAAACTTGATGAATTTTAAATGTTTATTTTTGGCTTAAAAAGCCAATTCTGTTTATATATCATTGTCATAAAACTTCCATTTTTAGAGTTCTGGTTAATATTTGCCCGAGTTTCTCTTTATTTACAGCTTGCTGCCGCAAACTGTTTGAAAAATTCTTCCTGTTTCAGCCAATTTTATTTTAATTGTTCAGCTGAATTTTAGCATTGACAGAAAGGGGGTTGATTTTTCAGCTGGATTGCAAGTTTGCATTTACTTTTTCAATTGCTATTCTGGGATTTTGGAGATAAAGGGATTTCAGATTGAATAGGGGAGAGGAATTGTCTAACTATGAAAAATTTATATCTAACCTGGCCTTTATAAAGTAAAAACAATGTATCTATGCAGAGAGTGTTATTTTTATTCAGGGCCTTTAGAAATGTGAACATCTTGGTGAAACACCGCTTTAAGGGTCTTTAAAGTTTGAAAAAGCTGTTTATTTATGACAGGTAAAAGAAGCTTCCGAGAACAAAATCAGAGCGTAAATTATTCCTTCGAGGCTGGTTTTAAGTTCCTGTCTCTAATTTAGCCTATTTTAAAGCTTAGAAAAGTGCATTAAGACAATTCTACACCACCTTGTGTAATTTTGGTTTGAATTAGATTTTCTTTTACTCTAGGTTTCAGAAATGATGGATATTAAGCAATGGTGTCGTTTTGGGGAGGGGGCAAGGGGGTGGTTGCCTCCCTCCAACAATTTGGAGAGTTTTGTTTTAAATAGCACGGTTTTTTATTCTTTAGTTAAAAAAAATGAAAAGCAAGTCCGAAGTGCACTTTTTGGGTACCATATGGCAATTAATGATTTTCTTATTAAGTCAAATTTATGAAGAACAATTAGATATTAAAATTAGTTTTTAAATTAACCAATAATTAGTTTTCTATGATGTTCATTTGTCTGGCCTAGCCCATCACATTTGTCCAGAGTAGGCAGTGGTTTATTTAAAAGGATGAAGGGGACCTGGGCCCCTCAGAAATTCTTCAAGGTTTTGTAAAGACCTAATTTTATTACTGGCAGCCGTCCTTTTGATTTTTGCAGCGTAGATTTCTATTTTTTTCGTCAATCAATTCGTGGTAATGAATTATAAGTAAGGAGTTACTCGGTCAAACAGTGACCAAAACTCTGAAAGACAGAGTACTGATTACAATAGATACATCAAGAGAATTTGTTTTTGTCTCGACTCCAAAAATATGAAATTAATTTAGTTTAATGTTGGCCATCAATAGCTAAAGGCTAGAGAAAATGTCTGTAATTTTCAAAAAAGAGAGGAAACATCCCCAAAAGGTCAAAGTACCAAAATAAAAATCACACCATCAAGTGTAGCGTATCGTCAAGCCCTGTTGTAGAGGCTTTAAGTTCCAATCTGCAAGAAGAGTTTTGTAATTTGTTTTTTTCCAGAAGAATGATTACAGATACGTGTTTGTTTGTTGTTGTTTTTTTTTCCAAGGGGAGATCTTATCGAACCAATAGTCTTAAAAGATTGGGAGGAGCATCATTAGAACGAACATTAAAAGTTTTAGGGCTCTTTTAAGTGACTAAAAAGAAAGGAGGGTAACCAGCACTACTAACACACCATTATTTTCCGAAAGTAATCCTATTAAAATTTTGAGATATCTATTTTGCTCAGGATAGCTGTAAGATCCAAAAATATGCTTCTAGGATTGAAATGACCCAACGTCTCTGGGAAAAGGGATGTAAGTTATGGAATTTTCCCATTGTTGACATTTAGTATTTATTTATGGGATGTATATAGACATATTTTGGGAGGGGATGGTATTTTCTATATCAGGAAGATTTTCTAAGAAAAGAGTTTTACTTGGGGATGGCAGTATCCAGGGACAGACCTTTCAGGGGATATTATACTTGTGGAAATTTATCACAATGCCCATAGGAAATTCTATTCAAGGAAAAATTTCAACTGGCATGTGGGAAAAAATATCTTACATGATCGTAAAAACGATCTAACGAATACTAAATAACAAGTCTTTTTTCAAATGAAATTACCCTAGATAGAATTTTCCAGGTAGAATCGCCCGATGAAGTTTCTTTGGGTAATTTTCGGTGAGGATGGAATTTTTACAAGAAATTTCCCTGCAGGATTTTACACGGGAGGAGTTACCCTCGGGGAAATTTTTCACTGAGGGGGGGGGGGGATATTTCATGAAAAGAGAGGTGAATCTCCCTTCACTATTTAAAGAACGGTGGGAAATTAGATTAGTAGTTTTTAACTGAAAATAATAAGCAACATTAAAACTTGGAACAAACAAAAAATGTTTCGTATAAGAAGGGGCTATTTTTTAATTAATAACTTAATACTTTTGAATTATTGAAAAGTTTAGCGTGAAGAACGGGGAACTGAAAAAGGGATAAATCATAATCTTGCTCCTTACTTTTAGTTTAAAAAACTTTTTCTTTATTTATTCAATTTTAAAATACTTCTCACATCACTGGCCGCAATTTGTCATTTACCTCGGTAATTCAATCTCTGTGTTGAGTTTTCCGTATATTTTATATCAAAATTATCTTTTCTTCTTTTTATCTTCAATTAAGGATTGTCACTTTCCATCTTTAAGTACCACAATATGTCGCAAAGCGGGCAAGACGTTTGGATTTTAATAAATTTGAAAGTGGTCTTTTCAGCAAACTTTTGCTTTCTTCATAAAACTAACTCGCAAAATCATGTTTTCAGAAAATATTGGAACTGCTTATTCGTAGGTTAGCAGTAAAAGAGCCAATATAATTTTAATTTGTTTTGAATTTTGCATGCTAAAAACTTGGGGGAAAATACCTTCAATCGCAATTTTTTTAAAGCCGTCAAAACTTTAATTCAGATCAACGTTTCTAACCTAAAAATATTTCTAAGAAGGTGAAAGTTAAAGTGTATTTTTCAAATCTTGCAACCAAGGCCATATTTTGCTTTTTTGATTTATTGCTGACTACTCAACGTTTGGCAAAAATAGATGAGAAATAACAAGGTTAAACCAATGTAAGAGCAGTTCATTCGACAAGAGAATAAATTTTTCATCACCAAATGTTGCGACGCCTCATCACGTTACAATAGAAAGCTGAAATCTGAAAATAGAAAGCTGAACCAACTTCCTGTTACATGTATTCAGGCTTCCAGTGTTAAGACCTTGTTCTAGTTAAGGCCTCCAAAATGGTTTCAACATAAATGCTATATGGTGTTTCCAGGAAATGGTTGTTTCTTGTTTTCCTCCCTCTTTCCCCAAACAAACTGAGTCCAAATTTCTTCTGTTTTCTATTGCACACATAAAACAAAATCTTCTTTACTATTGTTACATACACTAAATTAAAATGTATGATGCTTTGATTTCTTAGATTTATTGAGTACAATAACAAGTTTCAAGCTATGGGACCTAAGTGCTATCGCTTATTGAAAATTATGAGATTAAAATTCTGAAAAAAACCTTAATATTGTATATTTTGAGTCTTGTTGTTATTATTACGTTTTCCTCGAATTTATGTGCGTCATTAGATAGTATGTGATCTTGGAGTTCTATGAGGCTTTAACAGACTTGTTTGTTTATTTGAATTCGAACAATAGTTTTCAACAGATCTGAAACTCCTCGCTAATATGCAAAATTGACGTCACCCGGTGGCATGCTGCCGGAGATAAATCGACGGTGCACCGAAAATTTTTGGTGGCGTGCTGAAACTTACCGCCTTTCCCCCTAAAAATCAGCTATTCAACGTCAAGGTTTAACATAAAGTCCACTTTGTTCTTTATTTAGGTAGCATTATTGTGCTCTTTACAAAAGGGAGATCCGTTCAAATGTCAAAATCAAATTTCCGTGTAAATGTTAGATTTTCGGTAAATTGTTTTGTCTTTTAGCGGATTTCACGTCTTGTTAAAATTTTCGTAAGGCAGCGCTATATACGCAAATAAACAAAAGATTTGAATGAGTCTTAAAATTAACCAGAAATAGAAATGAATAAGTCAGAGAAACTTGGTGTTACGATTTGGAATTATTCAAGCTATTCTCCACCTTATGAACCAGAGTATGTATATACCAGATAAAATTCAGTCACTAGGTATGATGAAATACCATTTTTTTTCTTAGGACCTAAGGAAGTGTTGACTCCTTGTAAGTATGAGTAGCCTAACATTTTTTCACCTTACCTTAATCCATCTAAGAGCTTTAAGGTCTTCCAGACCTGTAGTGCTCTTGAGTTGATGACTGCCAGTCAATATACTATGGAAACTATGCAAAGCAGCATAGTTTCCATACTATAACACTTAGAAATGCTAATTCTAGAAGTGCATCCATTTCTGGTTGACCCTCCTCCTTTATGGGACAAACTAAAAATGTATAAAGTGGGTAGCGTTTGAAGCAGAGGGAAAAGTTAGGGTTGTAGAATATGAATGAAATTGTATTATAAATACCAATTCAAGTCATCACCTGTAATTTCTGTATAGTAGGCTAAGAAGTTGAAAGATAATTAAAAAAGTCATGCTTCCATTAATGCTAATAGCCTAGGCCTATCCAAGATGGTTTCACTTTCACTTTTGAGTTTAAATTAGCCAGCTGTTTCTGAAGAATTGCAAAAGTAGCTGTTGTGAAATTGGCCTGTGACAAGATTTGAACAAGCAAATCAGAGCTATAAGTTAAATGTTACAAAAGATAGGCAGTGCAACATCCAATTTTGCTTACAGGTAACATTACCTATAGAGCAAAGCATATTAGTCCATGAGCCCTCTAGGCAGTAGGGTAAGGTCTGATTGGTTAATCCTTGTTTGTTATGGTCATGATGATTCATTATGGCAACCCTATTTTCAGCAGAAATTGCAGCTAGTCAAGGGCAAGCTTCTGTGGTGTTATAATGTTCAGAGGGAGGATATTTTAATTTGTGTGAGTTTTTTTTTTGAATTACTGCATATAGCCAGGTTCTGATGATTGCATATTGTTTTTATGTCATTATTCATTCATATTGCCCAACCCCAACATTTTCCTTGGCTTCAAAGCCCTGCCCATTTTATGCATTTTTAGTTTCATTTGAGGGGGATTTTAGAAAGCTAAAAAATGGACAAACTTCTGTAATAATGACAGAGAAGCAATATGTGATCATGAGAATCTTGCTATGTATAGTAATACACATTTTTGACAGCTTGTGATGAAAATAAAGCATTACCAATTCTTCTTCCTATAGAGAGCACTGACTTTTAATGACCATTAAAAATGCTTGTTGTATAAAAGTGAAACCTTCCAAAATAGATTACCTTAAAATACCTTAAATCACAGCTTGGAGCAATATAAGGATTATCCATCCTTGTGATGCTCCATGAGAAAAAAAAAGAATTCGTTTGGTGTAGATTGTGGCTGTTAGATTAGACTCTTGTGGAGGACTCTGCAGCTTCCCAATTGTAAAGGAACTCCTGGCAGAGCCATTCCCTATCAAGGTGGGACTTGAACATGTCAATTGAAGTAGCAGAAACTGTTTCTTCAGAGAGCTGGTTCCACATATTCATGATTCTTTGGCTGAAGAAGTGGCTTCTATGTCTACTTGTGGAACACTGCATGGAGAGCTTCAAAGAATGTCCTCTAGTACCAGAATGCAAGGGCTGTACAAAGAGACCGGGAAGGGTATTTTTAGAGAGGATTTTTTTGGTTAAAATAATGTCACCCCTTTTCCATTGGTATGTCAGCGTTGGCAGCTTCAAATGACGTAGTCTTTCTTCATATGGAAATTTATTCATGTTGGCAACCATCTTAGTGGCATGATGCTGGACATCCTCAAGCAACTTCCTATCTTTTTTGAAGAAAGGGGCTGCCAATGACATTCCAACCTCCAGGCGTGGACGTACAAGCGCCTTATATAACTTCATAAGAACTCTAGGGTGTTGGCTGGAGATGGTTCTTTTTATGATACCAAGAGTTTTATTTGCAGAAGACGAAACAGACTTAGCATGGCTGCTAAACTTTAATTGGTGATCTACAATAACCCCAAGATCTGTTTCATCGGAAACAACAGAAAGGAAGTTGTCTTGAAGGAAATACTTATGATGCTTGTTATTTTTGCCAAAATGAATTACATGGCATTTGTCAACATTGAAAGTCAGAAGCCACATGTTAGCCCATCTTACTAGACTATCAAGATCTGTTTGAATTGATTGCTGGTCAGAGGGAGTTGCCGCTTTTCCAACTAGTTTTGAGTCATCAGTGTAAAGGGTAATAAGATTTGAAAGAAGGGTGGGTAATTCGTTAATATAGAAGTTGAAAAGTGTTGGTCCAAGAATCGCGCCCTGGGGCACGCCACTTAATACAGTTGTGGGAGAAGAGAAATGAGGAGTTCCTTGCAAATCAAAAACTCTGACACTCTGTGATCTTTCAGAAAGGAAGCCCATAATCTACTGTACAACACCTTTGTTGACACCTGCAGCCCTCAATTTGATTATGAGGAATTCATGACAAACTTTGTTGAATGCTTTGGACAGATCAAGAAGAATCATGTCAACAGGAAAACCCTCATCAAGCAGTGTAGTCACTAATTCGTATGTTTGGATAAGGTTAGTGTCCACAGATCTACCAGATCTGAAACCATGTTGTGATGTGGAAAGGATATTATTGACCTCAAGATGTTCAATTAGAGCTTTATTAACAAATCTCTCAAGCACCTTAACAACTGCAGAGGTGATGCTTATGGGATGGTAATTCTCTGCTGAGTCTCTTCGTCCCTTTTTATGGATCGGGGTTATATAAGATGTTTTCCAATCATGCGGTAGTTCCCCATTTTGAAGAGATAACCGGAACAGCATGCACAGGGGGTAGCTGAGAGCTTTTTGACACTCCCTAAGAAGACTTGGATGAACACTGTCTGGTCCCTTTGACTTATTTACATCAAGCTTCTCAAGGCTATTGAAAACCATTAATTCACCTACTGACAGATCAGGCATAGGGAAAAGCACTTCATACAATGGAGGATCTGGTGAGGAGGTGCCTGAATTTTGGGTAAAGGCAGAAGCAAATTGTGCATTTAGAATGTCAGCCTTATCTATTGGAGATGAGTGTAATACACTGTGGTCAACAAGGTCAGGAATAGTATGATGATTTGGGTTTTTAGAAGAGACATGTCTCCAAAAAGATTTTGGATTTAACTTGATCTCAGAAGCCAAATTTTCCTCGTAGGCAGATTTCAGTTTTTTTTACAGAATCTGTTACACGATTCTGTACTGCCTTATAAAATGACAGGGTCTCCCGGTTCCTCTTCTTCATATACCGTTTCCAAGCTCTAGATTTCTGGTTAATCAGCTTCTTAACTTCCTTAGTGAGGAAGGGAAGTGTTTTGGGCTGTTTCCTAAAAATAACCCTGGAATGTTTCTTTTCAAGAGCAAGAAGAGTTTTTTTGAAATTTAGCCACAACTCATTGATGTCACTGGTGATAAGCATTGACCAACACAGACAGAATAACTAGGTGGTCACTACTAGCAATTGGCGGTAAATAATCATTACGAATGAGGGAATCAGTATCACGCAAAATGACAAGGTCTAACAGCGAGGGATTCTGATCAGCTCTATAGCGTGTAGGCTTATCGATAGTCTGATGAAGAAAATTATTTGATAGGCAAGATAAAAAAGGTGAGTCTCTACTATTAGATAATATGAAAAAAACTTCGTTTTCTTAAAGAGTTAAAGAGGCTGCGTCCCAAAGTCGAACCTTAAAACGTACAGGAATTAGAAGAGGCAGTTGGGGGGCTGCTGCCCCCCAAACCCCCAGCTTTTAAATACTCTTTTGTACAGGTTTTTTGTTTTTTTGCTAACCCCCAGCTCTTGGCTTCGGAAAGGCCCTCTTTTAATTAACAAAAAATTGAAATGAATGAATAATGGAATAACTTCGAAAAATGTTAAACACAAGAGGACAGGAGAACCATTGCGCCGAAACTAGTAATTAGTAACAATGAAGTCCCCCCCCCAAAAAAAACCTGTACAAAAGAGTCTTTAAAAGCTGGGGGTTTGGGGGGCGGCAGCCCCCCAACTGCCTCTTCTAATTCCTGTACGTTTTAAGGTTCGACTTTGGGACGCAGCCTCTTTAACTCTTTAAGAAAACGAAGTTTTTTTCATATTATTTCTGTACGTTTTTCTACAATCCATGGTGGATGTAATTTAATAATTCCTGTACTCCTCGTGGAGGAATTAGGAGAGGAAGTTGGGTGGCTGCCGCCCCCCAACCCCCCCGCTTTTAAATCATTGTATAAAATAGAAAAAAAAAATAGATAGAATGACCGAAATGTTTCTTTTGCTCATAAGAAGCTAATATTCTGTTATCTCTCAAATGATAAGCTGTCCAGGTGTTATCAAAATTTTTTTGATGTTGTGAAAAAAAATCGCCCATAAGGGACTTGAACCCTTGACCAGAGGATTAAAAGTCTCACGCTCTACCAACTGAGCTAATAACTTGCATGTGTGTAAATATAACTTCTCAATAGCTTTTAAAAATTTCAAATTAACATGGGCTCTTATGGAGAGAAATCCGTTAATTTAAATAGCTAATGGGTGGTTTCTGGAAAACAGGGAAGGAGTTATCGGATCAAGCTGAAATTTCGCGGATAAGCTCCTGGGCCGTAGGGGACCTTAACTTGTGAATTTCAGCCCGATCGGACAACGTTAAAAGGGGTGGGGGGGGGTTGGAGGGTTGAAACTTTCGGGGGGTTAAGATTTTCCTACGAAACTTTCATGGGCACTTACTCGGAGAATTCCGCATCGAATGAGTCTTCGTACACCCAGATCCGATGTCGGATGTGACCTGTAGGCGTGGCGAAAAAAAAAGTAAATGAATTTTAAGTGGCTATGCGTGGTTTCTGGAAAACAGGGAAGGAGTTATCGGATCAAGCTGAAATTTCGCGGATAAGCTCCTGGGCCCTAGGGGACCTTAACTTGTGAATTTCAGCCCGATCGGACAACGTTAAAGAGGGGCTTGGGATGACAGGTCGAAACTTTCGGCCAGATTTTCCCCATGAAGAAAAAGTTGGAGGGGGATGAAATTTTGCAGGTTTCTTAGTTGGAGCTCGGGCTACGAAATGCATCCCTCCCCATCCGTCTGCGACCACTGGAACCGAAGATCGCTTAACATTGTCGTGTGTGGCCTCTTTATAGAGGCACGAGTGTGCCTCCTTGATGAAATTTGTCCAGTTCCTTCAACCCACTCAATTGCAGGAAAATTAAAATCTCCAGTGATTATCAACTCAAATGAGCTAGGAAGGGAAATTGAAGATGTCATTCCATCAATTATAGTTTTGAGGGCCAATTCACTATCTTCAAGGGAAGGAGCACTTGGACTTCGATAAACGCACCCAAGACGCAAATTTTTATTAGCAATGGAGATATCAAGCCATACACTTTCTATCAAAGATATATCAAGCATAGTAGGATTTACAACACTAACCTGGATACCATCTCTTACATAAACACCAACTCCTCTTCGACAATTTGAATGCTCCAAGTTGCTAAATAGTTGATATCCCGAGATCTGTAGGGATGTTTCAGTAACCGCCAAAAAACTATGTTTCGGTAACAATTCAACAAAACTCGCAATATCTGCTGCTTCCTCCCTAAGAAGCACTTCAGATTCTAGAAGCTTATTTGTCAGACAGTCAACATTGCTTGAAAGAACACAGAAAGTATTTTCAGAAAGGGGCTTCTGACTCGGGAAATTTGGCTGTTGAGACTCAGAGGTAATATCAGATATAGTACTTGAAAAACTTGAATCCGCTGAATTCTGACATGACACAAGCGAATTATTAGATATAACATTTGAATTAACATTAGCAGAAATAGCTCTTAAATCGACATGGGAAACATTTGGAGAAGGATTGGATGAAGCTTCACAAGAAATATCAACTGATGATTTATCAAAACGAAGCACTGGGGAAACAAAACTATTTACATGAGGATGCGATGATATAACTAGGTTTCCATCGTGGATTGCTTTAGAGGGGACCGGGGTGGCGCTTCCCAACTGTGATGAGCAGTCTCGTTTTTTGGAATGATTTGGCCCTTAAAGATCATGAGGTTGGGCTCACCTGAGCTTATTCTTCTTTTCAACTCCTCAACTAAAGCCTTCCTCCTGTTTCTCTCTGTCTTGGATGCGTCACCACGAAATTGTATATTCTCGTGGAGCTCGCGGGAGTGGTTGATGATTGACCTTTTGATGTCCAGGCTTGGGACAGTAAAAAGGACAGGAGGAGGGCGTGCAGATGGCAGAGAATTAGTAGGGATCGGAAGTCTTCTCACATTATTGATGTGAACGTCTCTGAGCTTATACTTTCGATCAATATAAGACTTGATGAATAGTTCGTCATTGGGTTGCAGAGGGATCCCAAACGCAACAATGTTAAGGGCTCTACGTTGTCTGTCCCTTTCTTCAGAAAAGTGGCGCTGGATCTCACTATCAAGATGCTGGGTAAGATTGGTTTTGATGCTTGTTGTCTCTTGAAGAACTACCGTCTGGACTTCGGAACGCATTTCAGAGAGTGAGCATTTTTCGGACACCCGGGTTTCCAGTGCTGACACTTGTGATTTTATCTCACTGACAGTTTGTGAGATTTCAGCTTTTAATGATGTTTCCAAGTCTTTTAAAGATGCTTGGACAATTTCTTGAAAGGCTGCTTGAGATGGGATTTTATCAATAATCTCATTTTTCATGCTATCTATTGTAGCTTTTATGATATTCTCAACACTAGGATTTTGAGTATTAACAGATGTTGATCCGTATTTACATGCTGGGCACTTGATACAAATATTTACACGTCGGGAGATTTTCGTGATAAGCAGATATTCAGCTTCAGGCATGTCTAGACACTCGGTACATATCCACTTGTCACACCCATCACAAAGAATGGCATAAGAATCATTTTCTAATGCAATATTGCAGGCAAGACAATTGTCGGATCCTTTTTTCGGACTTATATGAGTCCTTTTTGGTCTTCTACTTGATGTGGCCTTAATTTCGCTAGGTGGCGGCATGATATGAGAAAAAATCGCTTTGTTAAATATTTTGACAGCTTTGAATGTAGCTTTAAAAATTAAGGAATATCTTTTTGATTAATATTCCTTCTGACTTTACCCTAGGATGTAATGTTCCTACTTCTGTTGTTGTTGTAGATATCTGCTTAAATGAAGTAAATAAAAAGTATTTTCAGCATCACAACTTTGCTTAGTCCTAGTTTATGAAGTTTCAAAGATCTGCAAATAGGCTACATTTCCAAAATTTAGAGAAAAACCTATTGATATGGCTTAAAATTCTTCTCAAAGAACAGGAATTACGTTTTCAAAAATTGAACCAGAGAAAAAGAAACTGGAAACTAAAAATTAAGATTTGATGTTGTTTTCTTAAAATTATTGTCAGGAGCCTAGACATCACTTCATGTCTTAGAATATTCTCACCTCTGCCCACTGCTTGCATATGTCAGTTACATGAATGCTAGCTTGGGTGCTGTTCAACTCAGTTTCTAGCTTACTTGCTGGTTGTGTGGCCTTCAACCATGGTACTTCAGGGGCTTAAAGCATGGTGCTTCAGTACTTCCAACACAATCCTTCAACACCTGAGTAAGGGCCAATAAGCAAAAACCAGTTGTTTCAATGTAGTATAAAGTTTTGATGTTTTGAGATGCAAGCATTGCCACAAAGCCAGAATATATTCCAAGGCTGGAGCTTTCAGGTACTATGACATTTATAGGCACCAGCAGGGGGGCATACCTCTCCCCTGGAAATTTTGGACTATAAGGAAACCTAAGGAAATACAGCAGAATAGGGAAGAACCCAACGAAAAAATGTGTGTTGCCCCATTGTTGGCTGCCTGCCAATAGACTTTGACCCTTAATACAGATAATATAAGTTCTAATTGGTGACTGAGTAATCCCTTTCTAGTTTTCCACAAACATTTTTTCTATGGGATCTGGTTGGAGAAAAAAAAACAACGATAACTTTTTAGTGAATGATAAGGAAATAATGATCCTTGTCAGTAATGAAAATGTAAGAGCCTAACTCTAGATAACATTCATCAGAAATCTTTCCTCTGATTGGAATACTGGGAATTTCTGTATTTTTCCCTCTGAACAGATACATTTTTTGTGTCTTACTATCATTTTTTTTCCAGGAGTGATTGTATTTATCTACAATTCTTGTGTTTTTGCTTTTGGTATTCAAAATTAAATTGAAAATATTGAATTAAAAAAAATATTTGATTTTATTAATTTTAGTTTTATTTTTTTTAATTTGAACTAACTACTTGGATAATGTGTTAATTTTTATAAACACATTGAGTCTAAAGGCATTAAATATTTTGATGCTTAATAACCAAGTTCAAAACTGTCAATATTGTTAAAAAATTTCAATTCAATGCTTCAGCATTGCTCAGTAGAACTGAATGCTGGAATTTATGTCTTAGTTTTTGTAAGTAGGCTATTTTTTTTGTGTATTTTTTGTAATTACTTTTTTTTTCATTTTTATATACTTTTATATACTCTGACATCTCCACACCTAAAATTGAATTGGTAAAAAGAAAGCAAGACATATAAAGAAATTTCATATAGGAATCATGGCAAATCCACCCAGTGTAAAATTGCCCTGAGAAGTTCACCCCCTGGAAACTTCCCTCTCCATAGAAAATTAGCTAAGCAGAAAATTCATCCTACCCTCCCCACTCAAAAAATGGTTGCATACTTCCCAATAACAAATAAAGCAATGGGCAAATTTTATAACTTAAAAACCTTTCCCAATGGGCTGTAGGGCTCATTTTAATTAGTTTGAATTTAAAAAAAAGGGAATAGTCGTGGGAAAAGTCAAAGTCATGGCCAATTGTAGAAAAAAGCCAAGACAGATTGTTCAATTAAGTGGGCAGCCCAGTCAAGGTTAATTTTATATATAATTTTATCATTTTTATATACTTTTATATACTCTGACATCTCCACACCTAAAATTGAATTGGTAAAGAGAAAGCAAGACATATAAAGAAATTTCATATAGGAATCATGGCAAATCCACCCAGTGTAAAATTACCCCTGAGAAGTTCAGCCCCTGGAAACTTCCCCCTCCATAGAAAATTAGCTAAGCAGAAAATTCATCCTACCCTCCCCACTCAAAAAATGGTTGCATACTTCCCAATAACAAATAAAGCAATGGGCAAATTTTATAACTTAAAAACCTTTCCCAATGGGCTGTAGGGCTCATTTTTGTCTCCAAAGACATAGTTATTGTGCCTTTCAACTATGCTGAACAGAACAGCTATATAAAAATTTTGATTGGACAATTTTGGGAAAAATGCGCTGTGAGAGGGGGCCTAGTTTCCCTTCCAATCTTTTGGTCACTTAAAAAAAATCACTAGAGCTTTTTTTAGAATGAGTCCTCTACTGATGATCTAGGCCTGATTGGTTGATACAGTCACATTTGGAAAAAAAAAACAGAAAAAAAAAAACAAATGAACATGTATCCATTATTTTTCTTCTGGCAAAGTTGTAAAAATCCGCATTTTTGCTGATATGAGCTTGAAACTTCATTTCGAGGTGTCATTTTAATTAAAATTATATGACTTCAAGGGGTCTTTCCTTCTTTTTTTGAAAATTAGACAGATTTTCTCAGAGTTTTAGCTTTTGATGGGTAAGATTAAACTTTATGGAACTTATATATTTGGCATAATCATCTTAGAGTAATAAGCCAATTCTATTGATATATCTGTTGGTATCAAAATACCATTTTTATGGCACTTGGTATTAACCAAGTGACATATAGCAATTGCAAATTCTGTTGGTCTGTCAGTCCCAGTTTTGCTACTTTAGGCACTTCCAGGTAAGCTAAAACAATGAAATTTGGCAGGCGTATCAGGGACCGGACCAGATTAAATTAGAAATAGTCGTTATCCCAATTTGACCATCTGGGGGGGGGGAGTGGGGGGCCTGTATATTCAGAAAAAATAGAAAAAATGAAGTATTTTTAACTTACGAACGATTGATCAGATCTTAATGAAATTTGATGTTTGGAAGGATATCGTGTCCCAGAGCTGTTACTTTAAATCCCGACCGGATCTGGTGACATGGGGGGGGGGAGTTGGGAGGAGGAAACTTAAAATCTTTGAAAACACTTAGAGTGGAGGGATTGGGATGAAACTTGGTGGGAAGAATAAGCACAAGTCCTAGATACATGATTGACATAACCGGAACGGATCCGCTCTCTTTGGGGTAGTTGGGGGGGGTTTAATTCTGAAAAATTAGAAAAAATGAGGTATTTTTAACTTACGAATGGATAATCGGATCCCAATGAAATTTGATAATTAGAAGGATGCCGAATCTCAAAGCTCGTATTTTAAATCCCGGCTGGATCTGGTGATATTGGGGGGGGGGGGCTGAAATCACGGAAAATGCTTAGATTGGAGGGATCGGGATGAAAATTGGTGGGATTAACAAGCAGAAGTCTTAGATACGTGATTTCCATAATTGGAACGGATCCGCTCTATTTGGGGTGGGGGGTGGGGGGTTAATTCTGAAAAATTGGAAAAAATTACATATTTTTAACTTACGATGGAGTGATTGGATCTTCATGAAACTTCATAATTAGAAGGACCTCGTAACTCAGATCTCATATTTTAAATCTCAACCAGATCCAGCGTCATTGGGGGGGGGTAGATGGGGGGACCGGAAATCTTAGAAAATACTTAAAGTGGAGAGATCAGGATGAAACTGTATGGGAAGAATAAAAACCTGTCTAAGATACGTGACTGACATAACCGGATCGGATCTGCTTTCTTTGGTGGAGCTGGGGGGGGGGGGGTAATTTGGAAAAATGAGGTATTTGTAACTTGGAAAAGGGTGACCAGATCTTAATGAAATTTGATATTTAGAAGGATCTTGTGCTTTAAAGCTCTAATTTTAAATTCCGACCAGATCCTGTGACATTGTGGGGAGTTGGAGGGGGAAACCGGAATTCTTGGAAAGCGTGAAAATTGGGGTATTTTCATCTTACGAATAGGTGATCGGATCTTAATGAAATTTGATATTTAGAAGGAATTCATGTCTCAGAGTTCTTACTTCAAATCCGACCAGATCTTTTGACATTGGGTGGAGTTGGAGGGGGAAATCTTGGAAAACACTTGGAGTGGAGGAATTGGGATGAAGCTTGGTGGATAGAATAAGCAAATGTCCTTGATACGTGATTGACGTAACCGTATCGGATTCGCTCTCTTTGGGGGAGTTGGGCGGAGGGGTGCAGTGATTTTGCGAGTTTGGTGCTTCTGGACGTGCTAGGACAATGAAAATTGGTGGGCGTGTCAGGGAGCTGCACAAATTGACTTGATAAAGTTTTTCCAGATTTGACCATCTGGGGGGCTAAAGGGAGAGGAAAAAATTAGAAAAAATGAGGTATTTATAACTTACGAGTGGGTGATAAGATCTTAATGAATTTTGATATTTAGAAGGACATCGTGACTCAGAGCTCTTATTTTAAATCCTGACCGGCATTAAGCCTCTGATTTTCCTTTTAAATCAATCTATTGATTCTTAGAATTTTGTTAGAGCTCATACCATATGAGCTCTTGGTTCTTAGCTCTTCTTGCCTCGTCACAAGTTCCATATGAGCTCTTAGCTCTTGTTTTTAGAATTTTGGTTACTATTGAGCTGGGTTGTTCCTTACTTACAGTTTGTTACCATAAACTGTTTTAATAAACAAATAGAAAAAGTTTTTAAACTAAAGTAAGGAGAAAGTTTAAAGCTTAAAATAAATGTAGATTACTCTGTATGTAAGGGGGACTGCCCCTTTCTCAACTCCTTACTCATTAAATAAAAGTTTTTAAGTGCTTTAAAAATTTTTTTTTTTCCAATTGCAAAGTTCTTTAAAAAAAAAATGGAAAAAAGCCAAACTTCACAGTAAAGAGTAAGGAGTTAAGGAGAAGACAATCTCCTTCACACAAAGATAAATCTGTTAAAATATGTTCCTTGCTTTCAGTTGAAAAGCTCTTTTTATATTTAATTTCTGATTGTTTTTCAAATCATACCCAGCTCTAACCAAGATATAATTCAAGGTACCAGTCCCTTAAATATCTGTTTAATTGCTTCTAACATATGTAAATCAATAATTGTAGGTTGATTAGTACTGTCCTACATTTAAATTTGCAATTTAAATTTTAGATAAAATTTGAATAAACTTAAACATTGGCAATGGATATTAATTTTGGTGAAAAGTCCTTGTTAGTGTTACTACTAAAGAATTGTGGTTGGATGAAAAGGAGTATTATTGTTTGTATGGATGGAAGTTCTATGAGGCTTTTGATCTTCTACATAACTGAAGCAATCACAACCACTGCAATAGGATTTTCTTATATATAATGCATTACATACATTTGTTTAAATCCATTTGAGTACTTCATATAAGTAGAAAAATAAGAAAATTACCATTTAAAATTGCTGAAAACTAAGTTCCTAGCAGTATTTGTCACCCAAAGAAATTTCCTGGTGTGGCTGATCATAATCTGCCTTGCATTTTCCACCTCTGTGCTGGTGGGTATGGGAATATAATATTTTAACTGTATAGAGAAACACTATAATTAATTCCTACTCCCCACTACCTATTTCAACATTTATCTGAAGCCTCAAAAAGAGCAGGTAGTTTATCCATTAAAAAGTACTTTTGTAGGAATCTACCCGCCCCCACCTAAACAATAATTAACCGCCCCCTCATTATAGCTGATAAACAATTACAGATCACCAAACATAGCCTAATTCCATTAGAAATAAAGCAAGTTAACTTGGTTGAATCCAGTGCTACCACCATGTGGAATTGCTTCTGTTGCAACTGGGAAGCCTAAAAGATTGCCATTGATACTTCTAAATTAATTAACTTCTTAGGATTATAAATTGTTTTTTTTATAAAGTATATAATAAAAAGTGAGACTTGACACAAAGGGTATTAAGACAAACCGCCTTATACACAGAGAAAACGATTGCTTGTTTTTCATACTTCTGCTAGAAGGTACAAGATGGAAGTATGATTTAAGAAGAGCACAGGAAGCTGATGTTTATATTAGGAACAAGTTTCTGTGAAATAAAGTCTATATCCAAAAGGTTTTAACAAGAAGTGAGAAAACAATTTTAGCTAATATGGCAACTCTTATAAGTTGTAATTATTTAAGGAAAGAGAAAGAAAAGATTTATAGGGAAAGAGAGAGACTTTACATGAAAGCCAGTAGAGAAAATACACATGGAGAAAAATATTACTAGATTTTCATGCTTTTGCTGGATGTTACTTCATGAACATGATTTTTAAATAACACAAAACGTTCATATTTTCACCCAGTACAGAGAAACATATCACAGGACTCCTTAGCCTATTCATTATGTACTCATACAAAGGCAAAAAAAGAAAGACAAAAATCAGTCACAGAAAGATTTTTTGATTAAGGTGGTTTGTGTTTTCAGACTACCAAAAAAAGATTAAAAACAGGTATTGGGTATCTTGGATTGTCTGAGAGAATAGATATTTATTGAAAAAATACTCACTGGACAGAACCTTGCACCTGCTCCTTAAAAAATTGCACAAATTGACAAGCATCATTTCTTGTTCTAGTAAGGTATTTTCTGTGTAATAAAAGAAACAATTTCAAAATGTATGTAGTAATGATGATTGTTTTAATTGGGTAATATCAGGATTCCTTTAACTTTGATCAATGATGTTCTAAAATTTAGCCAAAATCAGTGGATTGATTAAACTAAGCTATCTGTTTTTCTACTGGCCTTATATTAGGTGTTTCGCTTGTAAATTAGATCAATCATTTAATCAATCAATTTATTAATACTAAAAGAAAAATTATTACAAAAGTAAAGCGGTTACTAGACCTAAGAAGCTTTGCTTGTAATGGACCACAGAGAACAAGAATAAAACACTTTTATAATATATATATATATATATATATATATATATATATATATATATATATATATATATATATATATATATATATATATATATATATATGTATGTATGTATGTATGTATGTAAAAAACAAAACAAAAACCCTGGAACAAGACAAGGACATTTAACAGATAGAGGATTTAGAAGGAGATTTAACATATAGATGAAAATGATTTGAAAAGAAGAGAAGTGACATAACAAATTGGGATAAATTGAGATAAAGGTAAGATTTGTAAGATCTGATACTTTAGTCATGGTTTCTAATACTTAAATGTTTCAGAAATTTTTAGAGCTAGTTCATTCCAAATATTCTTGTGTGACCATAATGTTTTCCTTATTTATTGGTTGATTCATATTTATTTTATTTTTTTAAAGTAACATACTTCAAGATAAGGCCCATGACCAAACATCAAGATGGTCTTCAGATTCAAATGTCCCTCCTCAGTTCATAACACTGAAAATCGAAAAACCTGCTATTGTTCAACGAATTACATTTGGTAAATATGAAAAAAGTCATGTTTGTAACCTTAAGAAGTTTAGAATCCTTGGAGGAATGGTAGAGGAGAAAATGATTGTTCTTCTTGAAAGGTAAATTCGCTTTTTCATTTGTATGTGATTAAAAAAAAATAGAAGAATCATTTGGTTCAAAGAATTTGTTTTACTACCAGCTTATCTACTGATCATCCAACTTTTCATTCACGTTTTTTAACTGATCCAGCATTTAGATTTATTGGTATGAAAAAGTAAAGGAAAAATAAAAAAGGCTCTTAATTGATTTAAATGTCAAATTTATTAAAAACTGACAAAACTGTGCTTGGAATTAGTTCTAGAAATATCTAAAATTCCTTCTTTGGTCTTAGCCCTTTTGTATGCAGAAAGTCCCAAAACTCCCCCAACTGTCCCTATTTGGGAGCGTAGTATATTTGAAAACTGAATTGTGATACATTTGAAAGACCCTCTAGCTAAATGGATTTGTTTGAATTCCCTTGTTTTCCCAGATACTAGTTATATATTCTTTCCCCCTTAAGACCAGTGAATAAACTAATAGCAGATTGTCTGAGAAGAGGGAGTACCATGGGTTAAATATTCTGATGGCAAAAATCTTGCTAGGCAACACTCTTATTCAGAAGAGCCATCAGCTTGCAATGAAAGTAATAATGCTTGAGGTATGTGACAATAATGCTGCATACAAAATAGAAATCATCAAGATACTAAGTCCTTGCAAGATTTTATGTCTGTAGCTTTGTGTGATGGAATTATTGACATCTTTGAAGCCATTATCCCTTGTAAGATACTGCCTGGAAAGTTGATCAGTGTAAAGAAACCTGTGCACTTAATAACTGCGGCGCTTCACCCACACTGTAAACAGAATCTTATGAAGGACATAGGTGAAGCTCATTTTGTTTTGAATACAATGAAACTACCAACTGCGACGGGAAAAAAGAGCTGCAAATTAGAGTGCACATTTGGTCCTCTTTGTGCACAGTGCATTCATAAAAGGTCTCCAGAAACTTGGCAATGAGACCTCTGACTTTTTTTTATCTCGAGGTTTTTTTTTCTTGGCTGGCCTGCATGTAAGGATTTTTAATTATACCATAAATCCTTGCCAGGGTCCAAATCTTTGATGAGCAACTAATCAGTGTTTGGCACTTTTGGAGTTCTTTTTTTCTATTAAATGCCATCAAAGAAAATCTGAAAAGTGTTGTGTCATTAGCAAAAGAAATCAAGATTGTAAACTGCCTTAAAGGAAAGATATGCTAGCAGAACTCGAATTCATGTATTTGTCGTCTGAGCTTTTCATGTAATTTACAGTAGCGTTTTAGAAGAATGAATCGCTTGTGCATGCTCTTCATGCTGAGCTGAGAAACTTGATTCTCTCTGTTTTGGGGAAGTTTTGAAACCCAGCATTCTCACATCTGTGATGAAATTTCTACCAGTTTCCTTCAGATCTTGGACAACTATTTGCAAGACACTATTTTATGTGAGGATGTTGAGCTTTTGTTACATACTCAGAAACTCACCTTAGCAGAATGAAAAAGGTTCAGTCAAAGGGCACGAAGGCATTCCAAGGTAGTTTCTAAACACGTGATCAAGAAGTGCCTCATCTCTTCTAATAGCCTTCTCAAAGCGCTTAGGTGCCTATGTCCCATGGAAGAGAAACTAGCTAGAAGTCCATCAGATATAGTTTTGCTTGCTCAAAATATCCAAGCAGGATTAAGTTTTGATGCTGTTAAAAGTGAGAGGAAATTGCTGTAAGGTGAAAACTCAGTAGACCCAACGCCATCCCATCTTCTGAATCTTATCCATGGCGGATGCTTTTGGGAGGAGGGGGGGGGGCAAAAGTATACGCTATTTTTGAAGCTTGTAAAATCTGTGTCGACATTATGGCATGGCATTGCTTCCATAGACATGGTTTTTTTGCTCTCAGGAAGACTTCTTCTGTTGGACAAACCTGAAAAGGCTTCCAATTCTAAGAAAATTGTAGACTTTGGCTAGGTCTGCCTGGTTAAAATACCAAGAATATTTTTGTGAACAAGGCAAAGGAAAAAACAAATGCTGAACAATGGATAAAGATCAAAGAAAAGAAATTGAGCCAAACCTAGTTTACATCTGTAGCAAAAACAAGAGCTAGATATACTTAAGGAATAAACACATGAAAAACTTGCCTTTGAACAATAAAACAAGTAATTGTTGATGGTCTGTTGAAAGAGGTCACCAATTGCTTGCAGAGAGCGGTGGCTCTAAGGAATCCTGTATATATTGCCTTGGCCAATTGGCCTATTGTCTTATGCCTTGGCCTATTGTCTTATGAGACTTGCGATGTAGTCCATCCTTCCACTTGAGATGTCCTAAAAAATTTCAACTTAACACCTTTGGTTGTTCTCGAGATATTGCAGATTTGCCATCTTAACTACCTGGATGAACATGGAGTCTTTTGATCTAACTGAACATGGCCAGAAATTTTAACTTAATATGTTTACGTGTTCGTCAGATATTGCATAAACTTCCCTTAGAGAATACGAAAAAAATAACTCGAAAAAAATATTTTTTTTTAGTCTTAACCATAGGGTTCCTCCCTCCCTCCCCGGACGTACAACTACCTCACCTAAATATACTTAAAAAATCTAAACTTCATCTAAGTTAATTTATCTTTCTTTTTTTATCTTTCACATATTGACCTTTAACTAAACATTTATTTAAATTATTTTTGAAAGACCCGAGGGAGCTCCTACATCTAAGCTCTTTTGGAAGCATATTCCACACTTTAGCACATGCTACATCCGGGGAAAAATCTAAATGTACTGTTGGAGTTCGTCTCACTTGAAGGTCAAAGGCAGAGCGCGTGTTTCGGTCTGTTGTTCAGATATCAACCGAAACAGATTGTGGAAGGGAGATGGAAGTAAACTGGATAAAAATTTAAAAACAAAAACTGAACACGATAGACGGTAAAGGGAACCAAGGGACAGATAGTCGTCTACATTTCCAATAATTTTCAATGCACGCTTGTGGATTGAGTCAAGTCTCTTCACTTGTGATTTGAAGGGTGATCATATCTTAATTAAATCCGATATTTAGAAGGATGCTGTGCTTTAGAGCTCTGATTTTAGATCGTGACCAGATCCTGTGACATTTGGGGGAGTTAGAGGGGGAAGCTGGAATTCTTGGAAAACGTGAAAATTGAGGTATCTTTATCTTACGAATGGGTGATCGGATCTTAATGAAACTTGATACATAGAAAGATCTTATGTCTCGGATGCTACGTTTTCAATTCGAATTGGATCCGGGAACATATGGGGTTGGAGGGGGGAAACAGACATCTTGGGAAACGCTTAGAGTAGAGAGATCGGGATGAAACTTGATGGGAAGAATAAGTATAAGTTATAGATACGTGATTGACATCATTGGAATGGATCTGTTCTCTTTGGAGTAGCTGGGGGGTGTTGATTTGGGAAAATTAGAAAAATCGAGGTATTTTTAATTTAAGAACGGGTGACCGGATCTTAATGAAATTTAATATTTAGATGGAACTCATGTCTCAGAGCTCTTATTCAAATTCCGACCATATCTGTTGACATTGGGTGGAGTTGGAGGGGAACCGGAAATCTTGGAAAACGCTTAGAGTGGAGAAATCAGGATGATCCCTGGTGGGTAGAGTAAGCAAATTCCGTAGATACGTGATTAACGTAACCGTACTGGATCTGTTCTCTTTGGGGGAGTTAGGGGGTGGGGCTCAGTGCTCTGGCCAGTTTGGTGCTTCTGGACCTGCTAGGACGCTGAAAATTAGTAAGCGTGTCAAGGAGCTGCACAAATTGACTTGATAAAGTCATTTTTCTCGATTAGACCATCTGGGGGCTGAAGGAAGAGGAAAAATTAGAGAAAAAGAAGTATTTATAACTTATGAGATCGGATCTTAATGAATTTTAATATTTAGAAGAACCTCGTGACGCACAGATCTTATTTTAAATTCCGACCGGCATTAAGCCTCTGATTTTCCTTTTAAATCAATCTATTGATTCTTAGAATTTTGCTAGAGCTCATACCATATGAGCTCTTGGCTCTTCCGACCTCGTCACAAGTGCCATATGAGCTCTTAGCTCTTGTTTGACATAGAAGGGCCATGCAGATTTTTGTCCCAGGATAAGTAATTCATCATACGCTGCTCTGATGAGTCTTGAGGAGGGACAATGCAGTATTTTTAGCCAAAACTTAATTAATTGGGTCTTTCTATGTTTTCTCTTGGAGAAAAGTCCCAAATATCCCTTGTTGAAAAGTGTGTGGGTTGTGGCGTGCAGACCTAGTATTCGTTTATAATATTGCAGCTGTAGAGTGTCTAATGAATTTGCCACTTTCTAGGCCCCATGCTTCTCCTCCATAATGGAGGATTGACCATATTTTTGAGTTGAACGCATTTTTGTGCATCTTTAAGTCACCTATTCCCGTCAAATTACTGCTCCTGAACAGCGTTGCCATTGCTGCTTTTCCTCGATTTGCCATCCTCGAAATATCGTTGCTCTATCTTCGGTTCGATGTTAGATGGAAACTTAAATATATTGCCTGAGACACGACCTTCACCGCTTCACCATTCAAATTAAAACTCTCTTCATCGTTATTTCCTGTTGATTGTCTATGACAAAAAAATCATCATCTCTGTCTTGATTGTGTTAATTTCCAGTTTCCTTTCCTCTAAATATTCAGCTGTCAAATCCATCAGAGTTTGCAGCTTCGAACGGGATCTGGCGACTAAGGCAATATCATCGCAAATAATAGTAAATGATAATGTTTTATATCCAAGGTGTACAACTGGTGCCCACCTTGTATCAAGGTATTCGGCAAGATCATTTATAAGAATAGCAAAAATTTCGGTGATAGAGTACTACCCTGTTTTACACCTTTTACGTTAAAAAAACTGCTTGATTGTGTTAATTTCCAGTTTCCTTTCCTCTAAATATTCAGCTGTCAAATCCATCAGAGTTTGCAGCTTCGAACGGGATCTGGCGACTAAGGCAATATCATCGCAAATAATAGTAAATGATAATGTTTTATTTCCAAGGTGTACAACTGGTGCCCACCTTGTATCAAGGTATTCGGCAAGATCATTTATAAGAATAGCAAAAATTTCGGTGATAGAGTACTACCCTGTTTTACACCTTTTACGTTAAAAAAACTCTAAATATACCGCTTCCTGCTATCTTTACCACATTTCTGGTCAAACAATACATCGAAAGACGAACCCTTAAAAAGGGCAACGGAAGTCCTGTTCTTAATAGCATTCTAAACAAAATTATACAGTCAACATTGTCGAATGCCCTACTTAAATCAAGAAAAGCCGCGTACAACTTTCTGTTTCCCTTGCAATACTTACTAATCAACGCATTTAGCACAAACATTCGATCAGATGGTGATTACCCCTTATGGAAACCGGCTTGCTCTTCTCTCAGAATTTGCCTCTCATCCAGCCATAATTCCAGCCTTTTGTTTAAGGTTTTGTCCAAAATTTTTCAAAGACAGTTTCCTCAGCTGATTGGTCCGTACTTCTCGCACAAGCTTGCATCACCTTTCTTAAATAGGGGGATAGCTACAGATATCTTCCAAGGATCAGGTCATCATTTTTTCTTTCATAACCAAGCTACACAACCCAAGAAGCAGAGGTAATAATACTACTTGTACTATATTCAAAGCCTTTGCTGGAATTTCATCTGGTCCTGGCGCAGACCCACCCCTAGTTTGTTCTATGGCATCTTCTGCTTCTTCCCGCTGGACTTGGCGACAAAGGTGATAATCTTCTTCAAGTAGGGGGTGTTCAGTGTTGTCACAATAGGAGGTTCCGACTTCTTCTGCCAGTTTTCGAAATTGGGTGGGGCTGTTGAGTGCCAGATAAATCCAGGGTGTCTAAAGGGTGTATAGGGAGTACTTCAAAAAAGCTTGGAGTATCTATTTAAGACTTTTGTGGTTTGTTTAAGAAATGTTAATTTCAGCGAAAAGATGCTTTGTGCGTTTAGATTGTCAAAAGGGCACATATGAAATGTCTCAGGAACAGCTAAGGGCATTAAGTACTTTCAGAGCATTTTAAACTAAATCGTGAAAATTGAGGTATTTCTATCTTATGAATGGGTGATCGGATCTTAATGAAACTTGATATATAGAAAGGTTTCATGTCTCAGATGCTCTATTTTCAATTCAGATCGGATCCGAGGACATTGAGGGGTGAAGGGGGAAACAGAAATCTTGGAAAACGCTAAGAGTGGAGACATCGGGATGAAACTTGATGGGAAGAATAAGCACAAGTTCTAGATACGTGATTGACATAACCGGACCGGATTCGATCTCTTTGGGGGAGTTGGGGGGATTTGTAGTGCTTTGGCGAGTTCTAGAATGAACAGAATATCACGTATTTATATTATTTTTGGGTTCCGACTTCGTCACAAGTGCCATATGAGCTCTTGTTTTTAACTTTGATGTGATTATTCATTGCAATGTCTGTATGTTTTAGTTTTTATTTATTTATTTATTCACAGTAAGTTCTACGTATTTAACTACTACTTATTAGACCACTTTATTTATTCTCGTTTCTCGTTTCACAGTAATTTCTGCGTATTTCAACTTTCACTTATTAGACTACTTTGTTTCTGCTCGTTTAAAATTTATTTAAAATAAAATTCTAACCATAGCCTATTTTAGAAATCAGCCAAGAAAGCTCTATCAGAAGTCAGTTGTCATTAAGACAGCTGAAGGAAAGTCTAAGATATTTGTTTTAATTAAAACTTAACTGTGCTGAGAAGTAATTTGACTTGCTGATTAATCATGTTCATTAAAAAAAAGGAAAATATTCCATTTTTTTAAAATTCCTCCGAAAAATTTTGGTATCTTCCCATTTAAATATGTTCATATTTTGAACAAAATTAAGCCAGTCATTTCGTTCCTTATGGCGACAAACATCACTCGATATCGACTACTACAAAAATTTGGAGTTCCAGAATTTGGAGCTATATGAATTTGTATGATTTCACACTGCATCGAATTTTATCTGATATTTGTTTTTCCATGTTAACCTATCTTGAAAATGCTAATTTTTTTTTTCAGCGGGCTAAAGAATGACAGCAGGCAAGAAACCTTTACACTGAGACATGAAGTTGATGGTCACTGTTTTCCTTGTCGGTTTCTCCAAATATTACCAATTCAGTCATGGGGACCAAGCTTTAATTTTAGCATTTGGTATGTTGAATTGAATGGTATCATTGATTGGAATGTTGTGAAACCATGTCTTGACTGGTACAGTACGGTATGTATTATAACCACCATAGCTTTCACATCTTATCTCTGTTATTCTTTTCAGTATCACAATCATATACTGTCATCAGTAAGAATTAACAAACACTTCCGTGACTTTTGAAAGAGATTTACTAAAGAAGGCTAACGATTATCTGTCAAATTGCATCAAAGCTTTAGTTATTACTCAGATTTTGTAATTAGAGGTAATGCGAATTAGCAGGTTTACCTTTTAATAAGGTCATATGCTCTTTTCTTCAGAATTCCTTGGTTGTAACTCAGTAAAGAGTCTAGAAGGAACTCTGCAAACTTGCTGCTGCATCCACATTGAGGCTGATGAGCTTGTCAGTCGTAGTTTCAATATTGATGTCATCTATGTTAAGCTGATGTTCAATAGTGAGTGTAGCGTTTTTGTTTATAGTTGATTTAGAAAAATGTTCAAAATTTAAAGATTTGAAGGATAGTTGTAAGCTACCATGAAATGTGCGTGTACAAAGAGTAAGTTTGGAAAACCCTGAGAAGCAGAATCTAGCTAAATGAAAAAAGTGCATTATCCTCCACTAGAGCCAGAAGCTTCTGCTGTTTGAATGAGATAGAGGACAAATTAAATAAAGCTGAATGAATAGAGAGAGACACTTGTGCAATTTTGTCGGAATATGTTTTTTTTCTAGTTTCTTTGACAAGATAAAGTTTTCATAAGTCAGCCTATTTCATATTTCAGCCTATTCAGCCTATTTCAGCATAATGTCATATAGGTAAATCTAGAAGATCATCCCTGGCTTGTTTGGTTGAACCATATCCAGAAATTAGCTTCTATGCAACGGAACACGTCTATTGCAATTGAAATCAAATAGACTAGGTCATTGTGTTATATCTGGAGAAAAAGATTAAATTATTATCTGATGTTGGCCCTTAGTTCCTTCCTCGTCAAATGAAACCTACGTTATAGTTAATAGTAATTAAAAAATTCAACTTCACTGCTTCCTTAAGATTTTTTTTTTGTAAAGACGTTTTTGTTCAACCAGTTCAAGTTGGTTTAAGCAGTAAAATACACATTTGGAAATAGTGTACAATTAGTAGGAACGTGTGTTTGTGTTTAAGCGAACTAAAGTACGAATGGCAGTCTATACTTTCGTCGAATTGCATCACCATTCCTGCAACATCAGTTAGAAGCTATCAGAAATGACGTCATACAATAGGAATGTAACCACTCCTGTGACAACGTCTATGTGTACATTTCTTAGGCGACCTGCGTCATAAATATCCATTTTCATACAGGTGTATTGAAACACCTGGTGTCCTTGCTAAGAGTTTTGTTTTCTCAGTAAAAGCTCAAAATATTTCAGTTTTCAACGAGCTTATGAAGGAGAAGCAACATATTTTTACAAGTTGGTAAATTGTTACTAAGTTCAATAAAGATACTCTCATTTGATTTTCAAAAGGACTTGGATGATGATGTTTTTTAGTCATGTACAAGAGCCTATACCCCAAAAATGAGGTTTAATGGCATAGAAAATATTGTTTTTAAACCGTGTTTTAGAGACCCAGGCTATCCGCTTTTGACAACTTGGATTCAGATGGAGTATTTTGATTTCGGGGTTCCTCCCCTTCGATACTCCTCAAAGCTTTCAGCTTAATAACCTTAGCCATCCATGAGATATTGTAGATAAGCCCTATTGACAACCTGGATGCACTATGCCATTTGGGCAAAAAGGATACAGTTAAACTTTTTTGATGTAATCCAATGGTTATAGTAATAAAAGTAGAAGTTGAGTTTTTGTTTGTTGTGACAATCGCAGTAGCGGCACTAATAGTAGTAGTCATTGTTGCAATCAGTTGCAGTCACGAAATTTCGTATTCGTAGTCACAAGCTGTCGCAGTCGCTTTTAGTTGCAGTCATAGTCGCAAGTAGCCGCAGTAGCAATCTAGTAGCGTTCATTTTTGCGACTGCAAGTAGTTGCAGTTTCTAAACAGGAGAAGGGAGCCCTATGCCCTCCAAGTTTCAATATGCTCTGAAAGTTTCAGCTCAACACCCTCATCCATTCCTGAGATATTTTTTGGTACATCCTTTTGACAATCAGTATTCACATACTGTGTTCTGATTAAGTCACCCCTCAACATTTTTTGAAAGTAGTCACAAAGAGGTTTAGTCGCAGCGGCAAGTTGTTGCAGTCGCAACCATTCCCACTGGCAGTTGCTATAGAGGTAGTAGTCGTGGCCCTTAAAGTATCAAGTCAGTACCCCTAACCACTTCTAAGATATTGCAGATTCCCTCCTATTGCTGGCTTGGATGCGCACAGTGTTTTCGGTTTTGTTCAGCATCTTCTTCGAAGTTCCCTGAAGTTTCACATTTTGGACATACCCAGGACGAAGCATCCTTCAATTTCCAATCATAAATCCTACATGTTAGCAATGGGCAAGCTGGATAATTTACAACCTTTGCCCTGGAAGCTGTAGGGGGGGGGGGCTTAGCATCCCCAGAGACAAAGTTTTCAAACCTTTTAACTATTTTGAACAGAATGGTTTTTTGAAGTTCTGTCATTATTGTGGTGGTATGTCTAAATAGGGCGTGGAGGAGGGAATGGCTGCTTTCGATTACTTTCGTGCATCCTCTTAAACATACCATGAAAGTTTCAGCCTTTTACCCTTAGCTGTTCCTATGATATTGCTGGTATGCCCTTTTGACAACCAGCAAGGATATAGTGTATTATTATTTCTTTTATATTTTCCCTCATAATTTTATTAAAGAAGTCGTAGGTAAAAGTAGTTCAGTCTATGACGAGTAGTTGCAGTCATGGGTAGTCGCAGTCAAAAGTACTCGTAGTTGAAGTCAGAAGTAGTCACAGCTGCAAGTAGCTGCTGTCACAAGTAATCTTAGTCGCAATCGCAAGGAGGGGTAGTAGCAATTGAAACTAGCTGCAGTTGCAGTCAGAGTAGCAGTTTTAATAGTGGTCTTAAAAGTTTGCAGCTAATACCCTTATCCGTTCCTAAAGACATTGCAGATACACCTTTTTGATAATTTGGATACACATAGCGTGTTTTGATTTAGTTCAACACATCCCTCAAAATTCCGACATTTCAACTCAATACCCTTAGCGTTTTTGAACATTCCCTGTATCAGACATTCTCTCCTTTCCCAGTGATAAATCCTACATGTAAAAAATAGACAAAATGCATAATTTACATTTTTGCCTCGGGGGTGGTGAGGATCATGAAATCCTTGAAAGAATAATTGTTAGACCTTTTGACTATCCTGAGCAAATTTGCTTTCAAAAGTTTCTATCAGTGGTGAGGGGACGGACACATTTGAAAGTGCATTGGGACTAGCTACCCTGTGATCAACTCTTAAACATCCCCCTCAATATGCCGTAAAATTTTAAACACAATACCCTCAGCTGTTCCTTAGATATTGCTCATACAGATTTTCGACAACCATCCTGCGTATAACGCGTTTTGATTTTATTCGATATCCCACTCAAGATTTGCTGAAAGTTTCACCTTAATACCCTAAGCCTTTTTGGAGACCCAGAACAAACATGTCCCCTTTTCTCAAAACAAAAACTTGTATGTAAACAATAGGCAACGCTCAAAACTTATAGCCCTTGTCCCGAGGGACATGGGGGTTTTGTGGATCCCAGAGGCATAGTTATTTCTACCTTAGGACTGTTATTCACAAAATGGTCATATCAAAATTCTGATCGGATGTCTTTGAAGAAAACAGGACATAAGAGAGGTACTCCGATCACTTTTTACTCTTAAAAAGGACACTAAAGTTCTCAATTTCTAGTCGAATGATCCCTTTCCTAAGTTTTTACGACCAACTCTTCAAATAAATTGGCTCTGGGAAAAATTGAATATTAAGTTTATATTGAAGCCCTATGACTCTTAACCTTAGGTAACGCTAGTGTATTTTCTCTGATTTCCCCTCAAAGTTTTTACCATTTTCAAATTTTCATTAAAGTGTTTCCTTCTTTTTTCAAAGGGTTTTCCCAAAGTTTTACCATATTAATTTTTTCACCTGATTTCGTTTTTTCAAAATTTTGTCAAGAGTGCTTCAAAGATTTTTATTTTTGTCGAGGTTTTCCTCCTTTTAATTTTCGTCCCAAGTTTTCAAATCCAAGTTTTTGTCAAGATTTTTTTTTTTTTCAATATCTCTCTTAAAGTTTAAAATGCAGTGTTTTTAGATGTGCAAGTTTTTACCATTTTTAATTTGTCGACTGAAGACAGGGATTTTCAATATTTGCTTTAGGTATTTTTTTGCTATTTTCAATTCCTGTTCACACGATTCCGTTTTTTATGGTGCTTG
Source organism: Artemia franciscana (assembly GCF_032884065.1). NCBI lineage: Eukaryota > Metazoa > Arthropoda > Branchiopoda > Anostraca > Artemiidae > Artemia > Artemia franciscana. Next base: position 1,541,671 of record NW_027063627.1, read on the forward strand.
GTATCTACCAAGTGACTTACAGCGATCGCAAATGTCTGTCGGTCCCGGTTTTGCTAGTTTAGGCACTTCCAGATAAGCTAAGACGGTGAAATTTGGCAGGCCTATCTGGGACCAGATCGGATGAAATTCGAAGTTGTCGTTTCCCCGGTTTGACCATCTGGGGGGGGGGGGAGTGGGGGGACGGTTAATTCGGAAAAATTAAAAAAATAGATATTTTTAACTTACGAACGGGTGATCGGACCTTAATGAAATTTGATATTTGGGAGGAAATTGTGTCTCAGAGCTCTTATTTTAAATCCCGACCGGATCCGGTGACATTGGGGGGAGCTGGAGGGGGAAACCTAAAATCTTGGAAAACGCTTAGAGCGGAGGGATCGGGATGAACCTTGGTGGGAAAAATAAGCACAAGTCCTGGATGCGTGATTGACATAACCATAACGGATCCGCTCTCTTTGAGGGAGTTGGGGGAGGGTTAATTCTCAAAAATTTGAAAAATTTAAGTTACGAAGGAGCGATCGGATCTTACTGAAATTTCATATTAAGAAGGACCTCGTAACTCAGACCTCTTCTTCTACATCCTGACTGGATCCAGTTTCGTTGGGGGGGGGGGGGTCGGGAATCTTGGAAATGGCTTAGAGTGGAGAGATCGGGATGCAACTTGGTGGGAAGAATAAGCACAATTCGAAAATATGTGACTGGCATAACTGGACCGTATCTACTGTCTTATGGGAGTGGGGGGGGGAATTCGGAAAAATTAGAAAAAATGAGGTATTTGTAACTTACGAACAGGTTATCAGATCTTAATGAAATTTGATATTTAGAACAATCTTGTGCTTCAAAGGTTTCATTTTAAATCCCGACCAGATCCGGTGACATTGGGGGTGTTGGAGGGGGAAACCGAAAATCTTGGAAAACGTGATAATTGAGGTATCTTTATCTTACGAATGGATGATTGGATCTTAATGATACTTGATATATAGAAAGATCTTATGTCTCAGACGCTCTATTTTCAATTCAAATCGGATCTGGGGACATGGGGGGTTGGAGGGGGGAAAAGAAATCTTTGAAACCGGAAATCTTGGAAAACGCTTAGAGTGGAGAGATCGAGATGAAACTTGATGGGAAGAATAAACAGAAGCTATAGATACGTGATTGAGATAATTGGAACGTATCTGCTCTTTTTGGGGAAACTGGGGAGTGTTAATTTGGAAAAATTAGAAAAATTGTGGTAATTATAACTTAAGAAAGGGTGACCGGATCTAATGAAATTTGATATTTAGAAGGAATTCAATGTCTCAGAGCTCTCACTTCAAATCCCGACCAGATCTGTTGACATTGGGGGGATTTGGAGGGGGAAACCGGAAATCTTGGAAAATGCTTAGAGTGGATAGATCAGGATGAAACTTGGTGGGTAGAACATGCAAATGTCTTAGATACGTGATTGACGTAGCCGGAATGGATCCGCTCTCTTTGGGGGAGTTGTGGGGTGGGGTTCAGTGCTTTGGCGAGTTTGGTGCCTCTGGACGTGCTAGGACGATGAAAATGATTAGGCGTGTCAGAGAGCTGCACAAATTGACTTGGTAAAGGTCGTTTCTCCCGATTCGACCATCTGGGGGGCTGAAGGAAGAGGAAAAATTAGAAAAAATGTCATATTCGTAACTTACGAGTGGGTGACCGGATGTTAGTGAATTTTGATATTTGGAAGGACCTGGTATCTCAGAGCTCTTATTTTAAATCCCGACTTGCATTAAGCCTCTGATTTTCCTTTTAAATCAATATATTGATTCTTAGAATTTTGCCAGAGCTCATGCCATATTAGCACTTGGCTCTTGGCTCTTCCGGCCTCGTCACATGTGCCATATGAGCTCTTAGCTCTTGTTTTTCGGTCTTTGTTGTAAAGTTTTCCCAGATTTCCAGTTTTTTACGAGCGAAATTAGAGATTATTAATTTTTACCGAGCAAAAAACAAATTTTAAATTTTTGCCGAGCAAAAAAACAAATTTTCAATTTTTTTGAAGTTTTCTCGCCAGTCTGAATTTTTGGTCATGTGATTTCGTCTTTTTCCAATTTTTTTTTCCGAAAGCTTTTGCCATTTTCAATTTATGTAATTCCGTCGTATTTTATTTTTCTCGAAATCATTTTTCTAATAAATTATTTTATTAAATTCAAAAAATCGAAAAATTCGAAATAATTTTTCTCGAAATCATGTAAAATACCAATCATGTAGGAAAGCAAATCATGTATGATATCTCAGCAAAGCTTTTGGGAGTTATATTAGACCCTAACTTGACCTGGAAGAATCAAATAGAATTGGTAAAATAATCTTGTGTAAATAGATTTTTGATCATGAAACGACTAGCAGGCCCAGAATGGGCCAGCCCTCCTTTGATGCTGGACTTCTACAAGAGTTATATACGTTCCAAGATGGAATACGCTCAAGAAGTTTTAGAGGCTGCCGTAAGGTAAGTCTGACAAAGCTGAAAACTATTCAAAACATGGCAATAAAGTTGGCAGTGGGTCTCCCAAATCATATACCAAGTTACAAACTTAGAGCTCTTTCTGGAATGCCTACAATGCAAGACACGAGAAATATGTTGATTGTTCAGTATTTCACAAAGATCCAAGCAATTGGCTATAATCATCCAGCTTTTGAAATAACTCTTGCCTCTAGTTCTTTGGAAAAAGCAAATGCCCAAAGTAGGTCTTGGGTGCTCTTTAATGATCTAGTTTCGACATGGAAAGATCAGGTCATCCAATTTAGCCATTTTCAAGGGCCCCCCAAATGAAAGTTTGCACCAGTTGAAACTTGCTTAGAGCTTATTCCAGGTAAAAAGGTCAAGTTATCTTTCCAGTCAAGAGCAAGCTATTTTCAGGCAAAAAATGACAACCTTTTTCATGAATTTCATACAAATATTTACAGATGGGTCACTGAGAGGGGGCAGGGCAGCAGCAGCTGCGGTGATTCCCAAATATTTCTTAAATATATCCACTAGACTTCCAAATGACACATTCACCCTCACGGCTGAGCTAAAAGCTATATTTGAAGCTCCAAATGTCATTAATAAAAAGCCTCCTGAATCTAGGAAGGTGATATTGCTCTCAGACTCTAGGTCTGCCTTACAGCATGAGCCAAGTCCATAGGTCTGTAAAAGACTCTGATATAGCAATTCTCAGGAAATTAACATGGAGTATTCAAGAAAGAAATATCAAGCTTTATTTACATCATGTTTCAAGTCATCAAGGTATCAAACATAACGAAGTAGTCGATTTACGTGCAAGTAAAACAACAAACATCCACATAGACTTAACATTAAAATCAAAATTTCTACGTGACGCAATTCGGAGAAAAATTCCCAAGAAGAATCTACCACAGCTAGTACTAATTTTTCTATCCTTATCCATAGACCATAGATCCTTCTGTGCCTCCAGAGGCGCCTAGGGCGTCCAAGAAGAGTCTCCAGTCGTCTCTGAAACTTGCGGCTGCGACGGTATCTTCCCACTCTGGCTGTAATGAGGCGTGAAGGTGCCGCAGGTCGTTGTTGTAGGTATGACGGAGTGTATTTTTGGGTCTTCCTCTGCGGTGGGTGCCTTCAGGTAACCAGACAAATGTAGATTTAGGGATTCTGGAATCATCCATACGCAGCACGTGTCCGAGGTAGCTCGACCTACGTCTTCAAATGGTCTCGACGAGGGACGGTTGACCTGTGAACCAAGTCAATTCGTTAATTTTTCTATCACGTAAAGAAAACTCTCTATACTTCCGAATTCGAAGTGATACATTGATCCCGAGGAAAGAAGAATACGACTGGAAAAAAGAGGGGACCCAAATTGCCGATTTTGTTCTTTCGTCCTTGAGACTTCACAATAGCTCATCTTTAGCTGCATTAGTATCGCAAAGTCGGCAAATAAAACAAGAAATATTTTTTCGAAATTGAAAATAAAGCCTGACACAAACGAACTGCTTAACATCAAGCTGCCAGGAAATGAGGACAGAATACTATTCTGGGAGATCATTTGTTTTCTAAAGTGGAATGACATAGTTTAGCATGGTTGACATTACCCTGAAACCTGCTTTAATTTGGTTAAGTGGAACCATAATTGGAAAGAGGAATATCAACATTTGAAAAAAATAAATCAGCAGAAAATTTTTATGAAGCCGAAAGGAGGCTGTTTTTAGTCTTAAAGTGCAGTTGATCCGTAGAAGAAGAAGAAAATGCATTATTTTAAAATGGGAATCATCAATTTTTTCGCCAGCGTCATTTTTTTTCTACGTTTTGTCTTTCAATTTTTCGTCCTAAAGTTTTCAGAAATTTCCAATATTTGCTCCCACGATTTCATTATATCAGTTTTTTTTTTTAATCGAACCTGTTTTATTTTTGTTTTAAGATATTTGAATGAATTTGAATTTTATGATATTTGAAGATGTGTGTGGCTTTGGTGATTTTCTTAAAGAGTATTTCTATCACGGTAAATGAGTGTAATAACTCATGTGCATTAAAGATATAAGAATAAATTGGCATAACAAATATACTATAACATTAAGTACAAAAAAGAGAATGTGTTCACTCTCGCACGATCAAGTTGAACTGGTAGTTGTCTGGTTGCTTCATATATGAACCTTCATACGTGTGGATAAATAAGAACGCCGAGAAAACATTGTGCTGCCAACTTTGAATTATTGGGTTTTCCGCGTGGATTTGATGGTGAACACTTTACTATATGCTTTGTGATTCTAGGGATTTTTTCAGGTATGGTCTCTCATATGGTTGGATAAAGTGCAAGTCTGAGAAAACGGTTTAGCACATATCTTGCATGTCAAAGTTTTTCTCGTGTATGAACGCTCACGTGCTTGGATGAACTATAACAACGAGAACATTTTGCTGAATATCTTGCATTTCTAATGTCTTTCTCCTGTATGAGCTTTCGTATATGTGGAAGAAATGGAAACGGAAGAAACTTCTATATTGCACGCCTTGTATTTGTAAATTTTTGTCCTGTATGAAATCTCATATGTCTAGATAAGGTATCTAGATATCTGGAGAAAACATTCTAATCTATCGCTGACATTTATTAGCGCTTTCTCTTACATATTCTTTAATTTTTAACGAAATCAAAAGTGGTCAACAACTTTTTGTCGTGCATTTCAAATTTGTACCGTCTTTGCCCAGTATGAAGTATCGTATGTTTTGATAAAGTGAATTTTGACGGTCAACGCTATACTACTTACTTTACTGTTCTTGTTTCTCGCCGGAATGTACTCTCATGTGTGGATAAATTAGAATTTCGAGAAAATGCTTTAGTATATCTTACATTTATACAGTATCTCTCTTTTATGAATCTTCATAAGTCTGGATAAATTAGAATTTGGAAAAAAGGCTTTAGCGTAAAATTCGTTTTCAAACGGTTTAATCCTTGTTTCATTCACCAAGGGCTCTTGTTCCTCAATTTTTGTATTTACTATCCTCCGCAAATATCCTTTCTTTGATTTTCTATATTTCACAATTGACTTCTTGCACTGGAATGAGATTTTGGTTGGTAATAGGATGTAATCCTCCTGCTCCAATTTGATTGATAGTGCCATCTGTTTCTGGTAAATCTTTTAGCTCCTTAATTCTTATTTTCTTTGATAGAGCTTCTTCTACCTACAGACAATGTCGTCATCTAATTCATTTTGAAAGTTGGCGAGCAAGAAATCTTCATTCTTTCTTGTTCTATTGGATATGCTTGGAGTTTGTGCATTTGTTAAAATATTTATTTTCAATGGTAAATTTGGAACTGAAGTTAATTTTGTTCCTCTCAGACCCATATATCTCGAGATTTGGAGCTGGGTTATATTTCGCGTATTTTCAGGAATTCTAACGTTATTAAAATGGAACATGTGCGTCTCTCTTGGGGTTCCTGGAATGATGACCTATCAGCAATTTAAAAGAATTAATTTTATAATTAAATTGCAAAAGAGGCTCATGTATGTGATATAAGATCTTGGGATTACAAAATATCATTAATTGTGTAAGGAAATCTGAAGACAATCAGTCTCAGAAGTGAAACTTGAATGATAAAAATGACCTCGAAAGAGAAATAAATAAGGGGTGAATCGGTTATAGCAAGGGTGTGGGTAAATATAAGAACCTTGCTGCTAGGAGTCATTAGTATTTAAATAAAAAGTCAAAATTAAAATAAAATTCGATAGAAACATAATTATCATATTAATCAAATATAAAAGATTTGGAAGATTGGGGGGCAATTTGAAGGGGCAAAGCATTAGTAAAATCTGTATACGTGTTAATAAAACATAAAATATAGGTTTTTATTGAGGGGAGCTCTAATGAAGCGGTCTTCAATGGCTTTTCTTTAATGAAGCAAGGATTTTGGGGTCCTTTTTGTCTACTTGTGGAGGGGGTATCTTGGATCAGTCCAACACGGTTGAAAACAACATCTTTCAAGCATCAAATGTTATTTTGTGGGTTTAGGCTCTTGTACATGGCAGTAAATATAGTCATCGAAAACCGGCAACAAGGGATTCTATTTTGTCTGTTATTTCATTTCTCTCGGCATAATAAGCTCTATTGATCTCTAAATCTACTTGATTTAAACTTTGTTCATCCGAGTCATTTTGAAAATCTCCGATAAAAGTATAATCTTTTTTTTCAAAAAAGATTTTTAAAAATCTTTTATAGTATAAAAATATGTTACTTCTCCCTGACAAGTTCGTTAGAAACTGAAAATGTTTGACCTTGTAGGAGCTTATTTAAGGAAAAATCAGGTCTGAAAATGTTCAAGCTTGAGAAAAAAAAAACTTAGTTAGCCAACTAAAAACTTAGTTGAGGCCAGGTATTTGAGTGCACCTGTATGGAAATTGAAATCTATAGCGGAGGTGGTCTAAGAAATGAAGACATAGACGATGTTGTAGGCTATGCTCCTACTCTATGTTGTTGTTTTTAGTAGTTTCTAGTTTATGTCGCAGGAATGGTTGTACGTGTTTGTTTAGCGTGTCACAGGAACGGTTATTTTCATATTGTATGTCTTAAGAATGTTCATTTTTGTGTAGCATATAATGCACATCGATGATAGTATGCCTTTCCTAATTGACGTACTGTGAATCTAAACACACATACTATTGGTTAAACATCTCATTGATTTCAGTGTCTTTTGCGTATTCTAAAATCTGAACGCATATATTCTCCAATAGGAACCCTTATGATCGTTCATTCTTCTGCTGGTTCACTAGCTTTTATATTCATATTCAACGTTTTTAAGTGTGTGTTTTAATTTCGTAGTCCAATTGAAAAAACTGACTAATTGTAGAAAATGTAAAGTGTGTTTCTTTCTCTTCATCTGAAAGAATGAGATTTTTAAGCTTAATCTTAAAATTGTAGATGATTAAGAAAATTCAATTCGTCTTACAAGTTTTGCTCTCCCTTAAGCCTATAATTCATATTGGATTCTGCCGTTTACTTTGTTTGGTTTGACAAGATGGCAAAGCTGTTATCAACACACACATTCCAGTGGGATATCCACCCCGCAGAGACATATTTCTGGTTGGCTTTTGTCAGTGTTGGCCATTCATAAAATCCCTCTTAAACTATTTCCATTTTCGTCCTAGACCCGTCCTTATGTCTGTTGTAGAATCAGGGAATACGTCATTAGTCTAAACTTACCACATTTTTCTTTCATAATCCTTTTAGCCCGACTCATCTCCTTTTCCTCCTCTTGCTGTCTATGCAATGGTGCCTATAAAACAGTACCCCTGTGTTAACAATTTTGAATTCAGTGAAAGCAGTTGCATTTAAAAAAGCCTTCTAACTGTAGATTTAGTTTTTTGGAAAACCGAAATAAATCAAGTTGGCTTAAGAAACAACATTTGAGCTATGAAATAATAAAAATTATTCTTAATATCATTAGATTGTGCTGAGCAGTGCATCTATCACTGTACTGAGCAGTGCAAGCAGTCAATTTAAAGTAATATATTTGAAGTTATTTAAGATTCAGTATCACAATATAGGTAATGCATAAAGAAAAGTCGCTCATGTTTTTATCCAACCAACTACAGTTATCATTTCTTTTGTAGTATCGAGAGCGGCTCGCTGTTCGTCTGTGTTTAAAACACCTTCGACAGCTTGGATGTTTAGACGCATTTGAGGCCCTGAAAAAGAAAAAAAATATCCGTCTAGAAGATCCACGACTTACTGAGCTCCATGACGTTTTGGTGCTGCGAGGAGATTTCGTTGAGACAGAAAGAGTCCTTGAAAGAGCTATGGATGGTAAAGTTCTCTTTTAGCATTTGGACTTTTATTTTTCCTTCCATAATTAGATTATGTCATTGGTCATCTTTTTAGTTTCTTGGCATTAAATATATCTGTCGGAATTACAAGATAACCTTACAGTGAATATATTTTTGTAAGTATTTTATTGTATAAAACAGTTCGCGGTAACCAATTGTAAATATGGAAGAACTCTCGCCAATTGTAACCGAAATAAAAAAAAATGGTTTTAATAATTAATACGTCAAAAGAACCGGGTTTTTTGTTTCCAAATATATAAAATTTGCTAAGTTTAACGCTATCTATCAAAAGCTACGAACCCAGAAGATTTGGCTGATTGTCGAAAAGGGGGGAAACATTCCCAAAAAGGCACGTTTTCGTAATAAAAATTACTTTATTATACTTAATTTAGCAACCCTACTGCAGAGATTTCAAGCTTCTATGTACAAAAATGTGGAATTTTGGATTCTTTTTTTTTCCAGAAGAAAGGTCACGGATGCGCCTTTATTTCTTTCTTTCCGGGGATGATCGTAATGAACCAATAGTCCTTGAATATCGGGAGAAGGCTCATGCACACAGAAATGAAATGTTCCAGTGCCCTGTCTAAGTGACCTTGGTAGCACCTTCATTCCTGCCCTTTTTGATCGTTATGACGCATTCTTTCCTGTAAAGTCACGTTGTTCATACAAGATAAATGGTTAACATGAATATTTATCTATATGTTCGATTTAAATAAGTTCTTCAACTTGATTTTTTATGAATTTTTGCTTAGTGATGCATAATTGTATATCAGCTAATACTAAGAAGGGCGCTTGGTTGTAGGTGGGGAGGGGGGGGATGTAAAAGATGCCTGAAAGAGTGGATTGCAATGCCCAAGATTCAAGATTTTTTTTTCACATATAAAATCAACAAACACAAATAATTTAATAAAGGCAACAGGGAGCTGAGCTTCAAAAGAAGGCTAAAAAATAAACCAAAAGCATCACAATATATAGAAGGAGGGGGACAAAGGAGGCTACCCCAGCATGGGAAATTCCAAAAAAATATCAAGTAAAACAGCCCCGTCATCAAAGGTTATAATATATTCCACTAATTTTGACTTTAAAAGTGATCGGCTATTAGGATTTTTAAATTTACTTTTGAGTTTAAGACTATTTGCCATAAAAGGGACTTGGTATCTTATTAAAAAAAATTCTCTTTCACATTTAACCTAAGGGATTCTATACACTCCAAAACGATCCGACGAAGAAGCGATTCGGCGAAAGGGGGTGACAAGAATATGTGATTCGTAGAAATAACTCGCCGGAGACTGGATATCATAATGCCAGAGCGATAATTACAAATCCTTAAGTTGACTAAGGTTTAATATATGAAGAAATAAAAATAAAGTTTTTGTTTCAGAAAGACTTTGAAGTGGTCCAGGACGATGAAAGAAAGTACAAAGGATTCTTTAGTCTTTATTTTGCAATATCTGGAGGGGTTTAAAATGATTCGGAAGTGTATTTAGGCAAATAAGGGGGTGGGGGCAGTATCTTATGCATGATTCTATTAAAGAATGATAAAGAATGTTATTAATTGGAATTAGGAAAAACCTACTTTAATCGATATAAACATTCTTAATTTTGGGCTAATTTTATACGGAGATGGTCAGAATGACTATGAAAAGATAGAAACCCAACGAGAATAACCCTTAAATATCTATGTGTCTAAACCCTTCTAATTCTACTCCCACAAACAACCAACTCATCAATCCCAACTTTAGCAACTCCTTGCTTAGATCTCCCAAAAATCTTAAATTCTTTCTTGGACAAATTTAGGTCTAAACAATTAGAAGAAAACCACTGGATAACTGAATTCATTTCAGCCGCCAAATTCTCAATTAGTAATGAAGGGGTTTCAGCTCCAACAAATACCACTGTATCATCTGCAAACATAACTGCTAGGCTATCACTATAGGATAGACAATTAGGGAGATCATTTGTATATGTCAAAAATAGTAATGGTCCAAGTATAGATCCCTGAGGCACTCCAATATCATCCAGCGAGTTAGACTGAGACAGACGGCCTTGGACTTCTACTTTGAATCAACAATTTCGTAGATATGTCTTTGTTAAATCCAATGCTCTTCCACGAATTCCAGGGTTATTCAATTTTTCAAACAAAATGGAATGATGAGTATCAAATGCTTTTTTTTTATATCATAAAAAATGCACGATACATAATTACCATTATTCAATGAATCATTAATTTTTAGGAAAAGGGCTACAACTGCTTGTTCAGGAGAACGACCCGATCTAAAACCAAACTGACTTTTGGTTAAAAGATTTTTTTTTATCTAAATAAGTTAAAATCTTTTTTTTGTAATAAGTTTTCTAAAATCTTTGACAAAGGAGAAAGTATTGCAATAGATCGGTAATTATTAACATTGGTGTTATCATCTTTTATATACAGTGGGATAATTCGGACATTTTTGTATTTAGTAGAGAATACCCCAGAAGATAGCCACAAATTTAAAACATAAACAAGAGGTATATTAATTACAGGTGTTTCAAAAGAATAGCTGGAAGTCCATCCAAAGTTAGTGAATTTCCTCGCTTTAAATTCATTATTTATTTATTTTTGGAATTCATCAAACCTAACTGGGCCAACAACATACTTATTACCTCTGATTGAGGAAAGTACTCTTTATGTGAACGAGCTAAAGTCGAGCCAAGACCACGAGTAAAATCAGAACCAATACTAGCAAAATGAGCCCTCAAAGATTCCAAAATAGTTTCATAATATTAATAATTTATTCCTCACACCTCTCAATACAAAATTTCCACATAACTGACATCTTATTAAAAGAAAAATGTTATGGCAGGGCGAAGAGCGGATCGACTGCGGCACGATTGCCTATTAATGTCGTCCTACGTTGAAAGTCTTGAGATATGGTTATGTTTACGTTTAGGCTATTGGAAAAGGCTCATTTCCCTTTAGCTCACAACCACTTTTATCCATTAATAATTCTGGGTAAACATTATTACAATTGTCTCCAATCTTTTGTTTAATTAGATCTTATGTCTTTTTTTTCAGGTGAATCCGCATTCCTAAAAGAATTATCAAAATGTCTTTTTCCATTCATTCTAAGAGTTTTCATCAGCAAATTTTTATAATTTTTAAATCGTATAATATTATCAGCTGATAGATATTTTATTCTTGTCTTAACAGACATTCTTTTCATTAATTGATCTCAGGAGTGATTTATTAATCTAATGTTCTCTTTGTAAATTTTTTTTTAGATACATTTTTTCATAAGGACAATGATAATCTAGTTGTTCTTTTAAAACTCTATAAAAAAGAGTATTGGGTGATCTATTAGGATCTCTCTCTGCTAAAAATTCACTCTAATCTAAGTCTCCAAGGGCTGCTTTTAAATTATATATATTTTTAAGAGAAAAATGTCTCTTTTTTGTAATAATTTCTCTAATCAAAGTCTTTTGAATCTTATAATCCGACACAATTATACAATGATCTGATGATTCATCCATAACCACAGACGTAGCCTCGCACGTATAAGGTGAAAGAATGTTGTCAATAAGCGAAGTAGATAAATTGTCACGGGTGACGGGACAAAACGAACCGGATATAAATTACAAGAAAGAGAACATTTTAAAAACTGTAATGCATAATTATTAATCCCATTATGGTCTGGAGGTAAACGTCTCGTTTGGTCTATGTTAAAGTAGTAGCCGGCGTTTACCCTCTTGGAAAATATCCCTCCGCGAAAAATACGCTCTCCTCCCCGGAAAATCCCACCCCGGAAAGTAAGGCTTTCAATTTCAATTTTTTTCCGTAGGGGGAAGGAATTTTAGTTCTTGTGTATTGTACGCCACTCACTCAAGTTTACGCTGTGTATATCTCGAGAACAAGCCGATTTCTTCGTTAGTTTCTTTCAGCTTAGAACGAGACAAGACAAAGACAAGTGACAGAATAGATGAAAAATATATAATTTGGGCTATATATTTGCACATAAGGGGGGGGGGGGGTAAAGTATTTGGACAGTTTGAAGTCAGAAAACAATATTTTCTTCATAATATGCAGAATAATTGATAAATTAAACGAAAGCTTACCAAGTCTGAAGTTTGATTGTAATTCTACTCCAAAGAAGGAGCGCCAGCGTAGCTGAGAGTTCAACTGAGATAGACGCGTGCAATCGCCTCAATTGACCAAAACCAAAACGAGTATTTTAAAGTCGTTGTAGTATGCGGTGGTTAAGCTCATGATGAAACGCTGAGAGTTCAACGGGAAGGGAAATTGGAAGGGCAGTTGAACTCTCAGCTACGCTGGCGCTCCTTCTTTGGAGTAGAATTACAATCAAACTTCAAACTTGGTAAGCTTTCGTTTAATTTATCAATTCTACTCCAAAAGGAGCGCCTTAGCTTTGCCTCGAGTTAAACTTTGATTTTAAAGTTCAGCATGAGCTAAACCAACACTAATGACCAATAATAGCCCTATTCAATAAAAAGAGGGCGCTGTACAAAAATTCATTCATAGTAAGATAATTCAAATATAATAGAATGCGATGAGTAACTTCAAAAGACATAACTGTTTTCCACTTTCAATTGGTTTATTATAGAACTCTTCCACAGAAACCGACCTTACAACATTCATTGTCCAAAACGTTACGCCTAGCGGCTTGTGTCGTCTCCGACAAGGGCTTCACCACCAAGGATATTCTCCTTCCACAGTCGATATTATCATGGATGGATGGCGGGATTCTGCTAAGCGCCAGTACAGGGTTTACATTGAAAAATGGATCGACTTTTGTGGAAGAAACACAATCCAGGTCTTGGAGGCAACTGTACCGGAGACTTTGACCTTTCTTAAAGAACTAAGCGCCAGTACAGGGTTTACATTGAAAAATGGATCGACTTTTGTGGAAGAAACACAATCCAGGTCTTGGAGGCAACTGTACCGGAGACTTTGACCTTTCTTAAAGAACTGTTTGGTTTTCTTGGAAACCAGATCCAGAATGTTTTTTCGTAGATGCATTTGCAATGAGTTGGGAGCTTCTTTTCTTTTATGTTTTCCCCCCATTTAGCTTACTTCTGAGGACCCTTCAGAAGGTAGAGACAGATCAGGCAACTGGTATTTTGATTTTCCCAAACTGGACCACACAAGTTTGGTATCCCTTCCTATTAAAGCTCTTAATAGGAACTCCTATACTTTTACCAAATGATACTTTAACTTTGTCTCTTCCACAGAAACAGACCTTACAACATTCATTGTCCAAAACGTTACGCCTAGCGGCTTGTGTCGTCTCCGACAAGGGCTTCACCACCAAGGATATTCTCCTTCCACAGTCGATATTATCATGGATGGATGGCGGGATTCTACTAAGCGCCAGTACAGGGTTTACATTGAAAAATGGATCGACTTTTGTGGAAGAAACACAATCCAAGTCTTGGAGGCAACTGTACCGGAGACTTTGACCTTTCTTAAAGAACTGTTTTGATTTTCAAATTAATGTGTTATTAAAAACAACGAAACCGGGCAACCACAAATCAATAGTTAAATTTCGACCTTTTCAAAAGTCGTCCCTTTGTCCGGTGACGCACCTAGCTAGGCATATTAGAATGACGTCATACCTGAATAGAGACGACGTACTTTTTCTTACATATCGTAAACCTTACACCGCTGCGTCTATGGATAAAAGAAGTATTATTTCTTGCAGGTATAGATACCAGTGTTTATGGTGCTCATAGCACACGGTCTGCCTCAACGTCCCACCTTAAAGCAAGAGGAGTTGATGTGGACAAAATCACAAGATATGTAGGCTGGACAAATACCAAAACGTTTGCATCTGGGATTAAAGCGTTTTGCCCAGGATATTAAGGGCACTCATGTCCGGCTGCGTTCAGATAATATAACCACAGTAGCTTATATAAATAAAATGGGAGGAACAAAATCTGAATTTTGTAACTATTTCGCAAATAGGAAAATCAAAATACCAGTTGCCTGATCTGTCTCTACCTTCTGAAGGGTCCTCAGAAGTAAGCTAAATGGGGGGAAAACATAAAAGAAATGAAGCTCCCAACTCATTGCAAATGCATCTACGAAAAAACATTCTGGATCTGATTTCCAAGAAACAAATGGTTTAATCTCAAAATTTAATCTAGTTGCAAACCGATCAATATCTATTAACTGACATACCAACGAATTTAAAATAATCATTATTCTAGAATCCAATTTCCATTCTTTTTCATTATCAAATTTTCGAGATGCTTTGTCCGCGATGTTAGCAACTCCTGGCACATGCTCTGCAGATATCCACCCTTTACCCTGCAAAACTAGCTGCCAGATCCTATGTGCGAAATAGTTACAAAATTCAGATTTTGTTCCTCCCATTTTATTTATATAAGCTACTGTGGTTATATTATCTGAACGCAGCCGGACATGAGTGCCCTTAATATCCTGGGCAAAACGCTTTAATCCCAGATAAACGTCCTTCGTTTCTAAAACATTGATGTCAAATCCCTTCTCTTCTGAGGACCATTCACCTGTGGCTGTTCTCATGAAATATTCATCCACGAGTGCCCAGCCTAATTTGGATGGATCACTGCACAAATATTTGTCAATTGACCTACGCTCAATTGCTTTAGAAGCATGATTGGCAATATTCAACCACCATTGCAATTCCGAAATTACATCAGATGTTAAAGTTAGCCTAGCCGCAAAATCACTTCGCGTGCCTTAGTGCTTTAGTTTTCAACGATTCCGCTTTCCGGTAATATAAAGGCCCTAATTCCACTGTTGGGAAGGTTAAAACAAGAACACCTAGAGTTTCGGCCAAATTTTGAATCGTACTCGACTCTTGACGAAGAAGTTTTGAAACTAATTCTAGAACTTTTTTGATTTTTCTTTCCGGCAGGAAAATACGCATTAATTGCGAATCTAGCAAAAAAACCAGAAATTCTATTCTTTGATTTGAAAATGAGAACTGACTTCCCCGGGTGAATTACAAACCCCAGCTCCGACAGTAATTTCACTATTTCATAAACATTGTTTTGCCATTCTAAAAATGACCTTCCCAGAAGAAGGGTATCGTCTAGATAAACAATTGACAAATAACCTTTTCGTCGAAGAAGGGAGAAAACGGGTTTCATAATTTTCTTAAGAACCCTTGGGGCAGATGATAAGCCATTTACTACTACTACTACTACTAATAACTCACTGCAGCACCAAGCCGCCTGAGGCCAACACAGCTACGCACGCTCCTCCTCCAACCTAATCTATTTAAAGCCTCCCTCTTTACACCCTCCCAGGAAGTTCCCATTTCCTTTAAATCCTTATTTATGACATCCTCCCAACCCAGACAAGGACGACCTGCTTTCCGTGTAGCCCCAGACGGTTGGCCAAAAAGGACAATCTTCGGTAATCTGTCATCCTTCATCCGTAGAACGTGGCCTAGCCATCTCAACCTTTCTTTCATTATAGCCCCAGAAAGCGGGATTGAACCACACTTTTCGTACAACCTACTGTTTGAAATACGGTCAGTCAGCCGGGTACCCAGAACAATCCGTAGGCAATTTCTCTGGAAAACATCTAGTAAATTTTCATCTGCTTTTCGGAGTGTCCATGCTTCAGAGCCATATTTGACCACTGTCATCACTGTAGCTTCCAATATTCTAATCTTGGTTTGTAGGCTTATCTTTCTATTCTTCCAAACTTTTTTTAACTGTGAAAAAACACCCTGAGCTTTAGCTATTCTACTTTTAACATCTTCACTGCTCCCACCATCTTTACTAATAATACTACCAAGGTAACTGAAGCTCCCAACCTGATCAATCTTTTCGTTACCTAAGGTCACCTGTTCATCTTCACTTATTCCTAACCTTAGTGACTTAGTCTTCTTAACATTAATTTTCAAGCCTATTTTAGCACCCTGAACTCGTAAAACCTCTAAAAATTCATTCATTTTGCTCACACTTTCATCTAATATGCTTAAATCATCAGCATAATCTAAGTCCAGGAGCGTTCTTCCTCCCCATTTGATTCCATGGTCTCCAATTGCCTTTCCTGTGCTCCTTAAGACGAAGTCCATCAAAATGATCCATATAAAGGGGGATAGAACACAACCCTGCTTAACTCCTGATTTAATACAAAACCAGTTGCTAACCTCATTTCCTACCTTAACCGCAGCAGTATTATTCTCGTACATAGCGCAAATCACTTTAATGTATTTTTCTGGTATACCATATAACGATAAGACCTTTGTTAACGCTGTTCTATCAACAGAATCGAAAGCTTGCTCATAATCGATAAAACTAAGGACCAAAGGTGTTTGACAACGAAGGGACTTCTCAATTATTAACCTAAGAGTGAAAACATGGTCGACACATCCTCTACCTTTTCTAAAACCGCATTGTTCTTCCCTTAAAACTTTGTCTACCGCATGTCTCTGTCTAAAAAGTATCATATTACTCAGTAATTTGCTACCTACAGAGACCAGACTAATGCCTCGATAATTCCGACATTCACTCTTGTCACCTTTCTTATACAGTGGTTTAATTAAGGTTTTCCTAAAATCATTGGGTACTTCCCCTTTTTCAAAAATCATGTTCATAATCTTCAGTAGCTTATTCCTAACCTCAGAGCCACCATATTTAAGGAACTCATTAATCATACTATCAGCACCTGGGGCCTTATTATTTTTTAATCCTTCTAGTACTGTCGCTAATTCTTCCTCATTAAACAAATCTTCCTTCACATCCAAGGTATCACAAACTTTTTCATTTTCATCTATATCTTTTCCTGCAACTGTATCTCGGTTTAGCACATTTTCAAAATGTTCCACCCATCTTTCTTTAACTTTTTCCTTATCACTAATTGTGACCCCATTTCTATCTTTAACTGGGACTAGTCCGGATCGGCTACTCCCTTTCAATTTATTAACATGCCAGTATAATATTTTAATATTATGCCGTCTAGCCGCATCTTCCAGATCCTCAGCAATTTTATCCATCGCCTCCATTTCACATCTCCTTAGTTCATATTTTAATGCTTTCTCCACTTTCTTTACATTCCTTTTGTTTTCATACGACCTATCGCTCAGATAATTCTTATACAAACCCCTTCTACTCTCTATTAAACCTAAAGCTTTTTCACTAATATTCCTAGTTGCTGTCTTAGCACTCTTCCCTAGGACACCATCAGCAACTTCACAAATTGTTTTTCTGAAATTATTCCATTCATCTTCCACATTGTCAAATTTTAAACCCTCAAGTTTAGTACTCAACTGTTCCTGGAATTTTTTTCTCAAATTTTCATCCTGAAGTCTACCAACATCATAACTTTCCGGGAGGGAGTTACTCTTCCGAAATTTCAGCTTTAAATTAACCTTAGACACTACTAGATGGTGATCTTTACTTTTAACATCAATAACGGCACTCCTATACACCCTAGTATCTTGTATTGATCCTGCTAGTCTTCTGTTTACAATAACATAATCAATAAGGTTTGCTGTCTTACCATCACGTGAATACCATGTCAACTTATGGGCCATTTTGTGACCAAACACCGTATTGGTTATAACTAGGTTGTTATACCTACAAAATTGCAAAAGCCTATAGCCATTACTGTTTTCTTTCCCTACACCAAAATTACCTAGGCTAGGATACCATCTATCCCTATTTCTACCAACCTGGGCATTAAAATCTCCTAGCAAAAACACCATATTTCTACCTGGTACCCTGTCTATTTGCTCCTGTAACTGTAAGTAAAATTTATCTGAGTCACTAGTATTTCCATCAGTTGGTTCAATGGGGGCATATACTACTATAACTGATACCCTAAACTTTTTAGTCATAAAATGAGCAATTAGTATTCTATTATTAATACCTTCCCAGCCTAAACAAGACTTAGCAGCTTCCTTATTCATCATGAGCCCTACTCCCTGTCTATGTACCCCATCCTTCCTTCCTGAGTAAACAAATTCTATGTCACCTAATTTCATGCTTCCTACCCCTGGGATATGAGTTTCTGAAACTCCTAATAAATCCAGTTCAAACCGTCTGAATTCGTCAGTCAAAATGTCGATGCGATAGTCATTTTTTAACGTCGTAACATTCCAAGTTCCAATTTTCATGTTCTTTAAATCTTTGAAATTATTTTGGCCTCAAGAAAAGCAGTGATCCCGGATACCAGTGCAGGATGGGGACCAACATATCTTCTCAAGTCTACACCGAAGCGCTTAAGCCGGCTTAGAACCGGACAGCAAGAAGTCCCTGGGACCTCCAGTAAGTTTGAGGCTTTGTGCAATCCTGGGCCCATCTTGGTCACAACATGGTTTTCAGCACTTGGCGATGCTCTTCTATCAACAAGAGTCGAAATCCTGCACAGACAGTCCCAAGCCTATTACCTCCGACTCATTATATATTCATGCCTACAAATATTATGCTACTACGGGGAGGCAGCCCATAGTAGATAAATTAGCTAGGAAGAGGTTTTTCAGCCCGAAAACGCCCATCAAAACAAACCAAGCCCAGAAAATTATCCAATAATCAGAATCCCGTACGAGTGCTGTGTTGTTTACTAGGCTATAATTTCCTCGAGGGGCGCCATTCCTCAAGTGGGAAAAATTGACCGCAAGTTTCCCAGTCTTGCAGGTACCCCGAAAGGGTCGAGGCAGCCCTTTACAGAGGCCGTTGTCCATAAATCTGGATCTTACGCCCTGCCGCAGTTGTCCTCCTATAGAGGATCCTCCCACGATGGTGTTCTGCTTCACCATGCAATTTAACCCATTACTGGGAGAAGGTTTGTAACTCATCTGACGCGTGAACACGGCAGTTGGCCCTGCTGAGTGTACATTTGAGGGGCCTTCTTCCTCCTCCACCTGAAATTATGACCCCCAGGGGAGGGTTTCCCAGTTTCTATTATGGGCCCCACTGGGACAAGGTCCTACTTGGCCTAAGCCTCCTATGGAGCTACTCTACCTATCTATAGGGCTTACATATATACATATACATATACATACATATACATACACACATACATATACACATACATACATATACACATACATACACATATACTCACTAACGTGCAAATATATACCCTGAATTGGTATAGGCTAGGTCTGTATATGGTGAATATTAATTTCCTTTCTGATGCAAATGCACAATAACTTTGGATTCAGGATGCAATTCTGACTATAGAGATAAGTATTTTTCTTACTTGAAGTGTATGTGCAGAATTAGAAATTCTGCTGGTACTACAAAAGTAGACCTAAGTAGCCAATTTAGCCTGTCTGAAACATCTCACAAGCCAACACCTTATAAAAAACACCTTTGATAATTTAAATGGATAAGAAAACTTATTAGAAATTCTGCTGATACTGCAAAAGTAGACCTAAGTAGCCAATTTAGCCTGTTTGAAACATCTCACAAGCCAACACCCTATAGAAAACACCTTTGAGAATTTAAATGAAGAAGAAAACTTATTAGAGACTCTGCTAATACTACAAAAGTAGACCTAAGTATCCAATTTAAGTGTTCTTATAAGGGCTCAAATGGAATTTTTAAATAATCTGATTAGTATATTCGAAAAAAGCATCAAAAGAAACATTGAGCAGCATGTCCATCTTCTACCTTACAAGTTAACCAAGAAATAAAAAAATTTACCTTAAGTCCTAGATAAGAGGCTTTTGGCTATATTGGAAAGTACTGGAGTTAAGTAAACGAAAATTTCATAAATGAATTCAGAGCCTTAAAGATGCTCTGGGAAGAGCATCTTCCCATCTTCCATAATTCAAGCTTTAAGATCAGCATACCACTCACGTGCACTTCAATACTAATTCTAAATATACTAATCACTACCATCACAAACATTTTCGAGTCCCCATCCCCTCCCTAATGGGGCCAGATATAATCCTAGAATATATACAAAACTTTCCTGATTTTTTGGGTTTCATGATTTATTTGTGCTTATCTCTCATCACACAATTTGGGGTAGAGATCTGGATATGGGGCTTTTTGCTATCTTAGAAAGCAATTGGGTTAGATAAATGACTTTTTAAGGAGTGGATCCAAGACCTTAAATATTTAAGGAATGAATTAATCTTTAAAGAATAGCTTTTTAAGGAATGAATCCAAGGCCTTAAATATACCCCATAAGATGCTTTCAAAAAACTACATCCACCCCTTCCTGGTTTCCAATGGTTTGAAGATTGCATAGAAGACAGCGCTATAATTATGCCTATTTGAATTTGGACAAAAAATTACCTTAGTTTTATCTATCAATTTCCTACGGTCTCAGCAGGATTTCAAGCCGTACTAAGGATCTCTTCCCCAAAATTTATGAATAGTTTTGCAAATTATAAATCAGGATTGAGCAAACATAAGAGGCCAAAACATATTCATTGTATCTTGTTTTATTTGTAGACCTATTTCTGGAGATTTCATTTTTATAATTGCAGATTGTCCAATGTCATCAGAGTACAGGTTGGATGGGGAAGAGGTGGAGGTAGATGCTTCAAAAGACCCTCCTAAGACACTACTGAGGCTCTTGGTCCAATTCTAAAGTTTAATTCACCAATTCAAAGTTTTCCAACATAACAAAAATCCCCTCATCTAATATTTTATCACAGTTTTGTTAATAATAACAAACAAAGTAAATCTGAAAAAAAAAAAAAAAAAAAAAAAAAAAAAAAAATCAAATGAATCAAGTTTTGCATATAAAATTATGAATAAAAATATCCTAGCCTGATATACATATCAGGGCTATACTGGCCTCCTTATAGGGGAGAGGGTACATTTTGTGAGGATAGCAATTAGTATATTTGAGATCATCCCCGAAGGGTGCATTGAGTGGTATGTTAATCTTTTGGCAAGCACAGTTATAAAAACATCTGAAAATTTAATAGACCACCAATGTTGTAAAAGCAAAACATTCAGAATTACATCTAAAATTTGGTAACAGTGGCATAGCTAGGGGGCAAAGGGAATGGCCATCCCTGGATGCAGCCTCTGAGGGGCCATCAAACAGACAGTTTTTTTCCATGGGCACTATGCTCTTCTGATGTCATCAGAACACTATTCCATGTTCTGTTGCCATTTGTAGTGGATCTGATTTAATAGTGATCATTATTATATCAAACAGTTCATGGTAATGAACTGTAGTAAGGAGTGACCCGGCTCAATAGTAACCAAAACTCTAAAAAATTGAATTTTGATACCAATAGCTAAATCAAAAGAATCGCATTTTAATGCTGATGTTAGATATACAAGTTTCATCAAGTCTAGTATTACCCATCAAAAGTTACGAGCCTGAGAAAATTTACCTTATTTTAGAAAATAGGGGGAAACACCCCCTTAAAGTCATACAATCTTAACTAAAGTCACACCATCAGATTCAGTGTATCAAAAAACCTTATTGTAGGAGTTTCAAGCTCCTATCTACAAAAATGTAGAATTTTGTTTTGTTTTTTTGCCAGAAGGCAGATCACAGATGCATGTTTATTTGTTTGTTTTTTGTTGTTTTTTTCCCTAGGGGTGATCGTATCAACCAAGTGGTCCTAGAATGTTGCAAAAGGGCTCATTCTATCGGAAATGAAAAGTTCTAGTGTCCTTTTTAAGTTACCAAAAAAATTGGAGGGCACCTTGGCCCCCTCCCACGCTAATTATTTTCCCAAAGTCAACAGATCAAAATTCTGAGATAGCCATTTTATTCAATGTAGTCAAAAAACCTTATAACTATGTCTTTGGGGATGACTTACTCCACCACAGTCCCCATGAGAGGGGCTACAAGTTACAAACTTTGACCAGTGCTTACATATAGCAATGGTTACTGGGAAGTGTACAGACATTTTCAGGGGGATTTTTTGGTTGGGGGAGGGGTTGAGAAGAAGGGGATATGTTGGGGGAACTTTCCATCAAGGAATATGTCATGGGGGAAGAAAATTTCCATGAAGGGAGCACAGGATTTTCTAGCATTATTTGAAAAAAAAAACAATGAAAAATAAATATGAAAAAGTTTTTTCAACTGGAAGTAAGGAGCAGCATTAAAACTTGTAATGAACAGAAATTATTACACATATCAGGGGCTGACCTCCTCCCATTACCCCACTCCCTACGCCAAAGTATTTTTAATAATGTCAACTATTTATTCTACAGCTTTTGTGAGTCAGGGGTTATTCTTAATGAATTGGGACAGAATTTAAGCTTTAGTGTAAAGAGCGAGGTACTGACAAGGGGGTGAACCCCCCCATATATGTAATAAAAAGATGAGAATACAAAAGTTCGTTATGTAGACTAATTTATAAGTTCTGTATATCTTTTACTAATAAAAACATTCATAAAAAACTAAAAGTTCTAGTTGCCTTTTTAAGTAACAAAAAAATTGGAGGGCAATTAGGCTTCCTCCCCTGCTCCTTTTTTCTCAAAATCATTCAATCAAAACTATGAGAAAGCCAGTTAGCCAAAAAAAAAATGAATATAAATTTCATTTTAATTATTCCTCTGTGGAGAGTCAAAATCAAAACATGCATTGATTCAAAAACGTTCAGAAATTAAATAAAAAAAAAGTTTTTTTTAACTGAAAGTAAGGAGTGACACCAAAACTCAAAACGAACAGAAACCACCCCACATATGAAAGGGGCCGCTTCATCATCAATGCCCCACTCCCTAAGCCAAAGTTTTTTACTGTTTTAAAAAGAAAAGTTGAGAGAAAGAGTCACACTCTAGCGTAAAGAGCGGGGCACCGACGAGGAAGCAGCCCCCCCACACATGAAGCAATCCCCGCCCGTCCCAAGCCCCAATGTCGCTCCCCACTTTCAGTTAAAAACTTGTTGTTTTTTTTTATGGAGCCTAGAAGGAAACTTGTACTTAAGCAACATCAAAAAAGTAAGAATACTAAACAAACTGAAATTAATTTCCCAAATGTGCCTTTTTTAGTTCTTGAGAAGTGTTAGGAGGAAACTTTAACAATAGGTTGCTATTAATTGTTTATTTTATCTTTTCAACTGTGACCTCATGTCTTTTATGGCCAGTCATGAAGAAGAGCAAATATTTATGGATACCCTTGAAAAAAATGACAATAAAGGACAAACTGACTGGTCATGAGAATACACTTTGCCAAAGCTTTTGACCAGCCCAGGGGGAAGGGGGGTTAACATTGTCCCTGGGTGCTGGAAACCCTAGCTAAATCACTGCTTGGTAATATTCTATTTTATTGGAAGGAAATATGTTAATACAATAAATTATCACACATAGATTTCTTATTTTACACTCTTTTGAACCATCACATCCAAATTTGTGATAATGTACCCCACTAAAACCCCTTGGCGGTCCTAGATGTACCCCTAAATAATGTATTAATTTGTTGTTTTTATCTCATGATCTATTGATTATGACACATACAGTGCCTAACATTTTTTTTTTTCTTTAAGTATAGATAGGTATAGACTTGTCTTCTCTGCAGCCCTCCAAGCCCTAGAAACAAGAACACAGTGGATATGGTATAGCCTTGTAGCTTGTCTATGAAAAGTCTCTTTGGTAAATATTTAATAGTTGACCACTTCTGAATAAAATATGCTAATAAAATAAAAGTAGTACCATTAGGTTTCTTATTTTATGCTCTCCCCAAATATTATGGTTAATTTTCTGACAATGCACCCCACCCCCCAGATGGTGAGCATACCACTTGATGCCCCTTCTCATGTTCCCCGCAAACACAATAATTGCTTCTACCACAAATTCAAATCTAAGCACTTTTAAGTTCTTAAAAATGACAAATTTTCAATTAAAGTATGACTATGAGTAATACTATGTTTTCTCAGCACCATCTTTTTATCATTTTCAAAAAAAAATAAGGCTACATTTTCTCAGTGCTAAAATTATTTACAATAAGGTTAGTTTAGGTTAGGTTAAAAAGTGCTTAAATTTGAATTTATGGTAGAAGCAACCACCACATCCGCAAAGAACACGAAAAAGGCATCAAGTGGTATGTTCACCCTATTGGTAAGCCAGTCATACAAACTGCTGTAATTTTACCACCAACTAGGCCTAGTTAGCTAACTTAATAGCATATATACAATTCTGATATTAGCTTACTAGTTGCCTAATTAAGGCTGAAATGTATGTATAGGGGAGATCTAATAGCAAACTGCTTGGCTAATTTAAAGATTCTATACATATACACTGTCATTCATATCATCCACCTAGTTGGCTAGACATTAGGTAAATGTTTAGTTTTGTTCCAAGTGCTCCAAACTGGAAACTATGCTGCATTCCAGTTTAGAGCACTTAGAGTGGGCTTATAATCCTTATATCACTCCAAGCTGCAATTTAAGGTAGAAATGCCAATTCTAGAAGCACATGCATTCTTGGCAGACCTTCCTCCTCCTCCATGGGGCAAAGCCACATTTGATCATCAAAATCAACAGGGCATGAATAATAAAAATCGACAAGGTCAACAGAGGCCATATAACAATTTTTTGTCATTAAAAGAACCGCAGACTGAACACTTTCCATTTTAAAATGGTAATATTTGATGCTTTCGTTTAGTTTTTTAAGATTCAGAATAAACCGAGAAGACCCATCTTTCTTTGGGACCGTAAAAACGGGAGAAACACAACGTATTTATTTTATTCTGAACTCGGTTACTTTAATAATAACTCCTTTATGCAACAAAATGTCAACTTCTTTTCGTATAGCCTGCATTTCTTCAGACGTAAAATTTTTGTTTTTTGTTACCAAAGCTTTTGATGGTCTTTTCTCGAATTCAATCTTATAGCCTGAAGCCACAATATTGGAAATATTCTAATCACTTGTTATTGACTGCCATTTTGAGATAAACTTCCTAATTCTTCCTGCTTTAAAATTATCAACCAAATGTTTTGACTGCCTATTGAAATTTACTACAAAATCATAAAAATCAAGGCCAGGGTATGTCAAATGGTACATACCAGCTATTTGCGATCCCTTTTCTGAAAGTTCTGGAATTTCGGCCTCTCCTGACGGTCCTGGTTCACCTTTTTGCGATAAAATGGACGGGGAGCCTCGTTATGCCATCGGCGATAACGGTAGACCCCCCTTGCACGTTTTTTGGTCTTCCAAATGATTTTTTTTTTAAATCCGCCACGGATTTGGCTTTGGACGCTGTTTTGGCAACACCTTTGCCAAAAAGAAATTCCGTGACTTTGACTACGGGAGCGCATAAGGCGGATGCTACCATGGGATCTGGGCTCACCTCGAGTTTCATCGCATGGCGTCTTTTTAGACTTAAATCATAATTGGTGGGGCCAAGCATGTGAACTGCATCTGTTAGGTTTTTAACAACCTTTTCTTTGATATGCTCATTTTCGAGCTCAAGAATATCAATTACTGCCTCTAAAACACAAAAGGTTGAGTGAACAATTGTCCGCTGTACTTGAAGTGCCTTAGCATCCCTCTGCTTAGCACGTGCTTAGAGAGTAGCCCAAATTTCACTATTTACATTGGGAACAACAATTTTATCTGTATTCGCAGACCTAGGGTGGCGCTCAAATAAATCTTTTAGCTTCCCTATTTCGAAAGGCTCGGAGAAAGCTCTATTTACAACTTTGGCAAGTTTTTTATGGATCTTGGGACCCTCTTTGTTACCAAAACGTTCTTCAGAAATCTTTTTGAATAAAGTCATTTGACGTGTTTACTTTTAACCTTTTACCTTTTCGCATTTCCGGCGAAGCCTTCCGCTTTCTGTCATGGATTTTTGTGGGGCTCACAGAGCCAGTTCTTATGGTTCTAGAACCTATTTGTGTGCTCCGAGAGCTAGATTTGTCGTTCCTAGAACTAATTTCAGGGCTCCGACAGCCATATCGAGCATGAGTTTGAAACTCTGGGCTCCGAGAGCCATTATTTGTTCTATGATCACTATCACTCTCACTTGAGAGTATTCTGCGACGCGAATGAGCTTTATATCGCCTTCCAAGTTCATAATCTTCATCAACTAAACTGTCCAACAATCCAATCACTATTTCACTGTCACTCATTATTTAATTTGGTCTGTATCAAAGCGAATGCGAACGTCAACTGGTTTTGAATTGGTCAATTGAGGCGATTGCACGCGTCTATCTCAGTTTAACTCGAGGCGAAGCTAAGGCGCTCCTTTTGGAGTAGAATTGTACATAACACATTTTGCATGCAGACCCGCCATACTCTACTCCCTCCTCCCTCTTATGTGCAATTATATAGCCCAAATTTGTTCGTGAAGTAACGAAGAAACCGGTTTGCTTTCGAATTTTATGCATCGTAATCTTGAGTGAGTGGCGTATAATTCACAAGTACCGAAATTTTTCATGGGGAGAGTACCGGATTTCCCGGTATTATTTAAAAACGATCAGAAATTAAATCTTGAAAAAAAACAAGCTTTTCTAACTGAAAGTAAGGAGCAACATCAAAACTTTAAACGAATCATTACGTATCGGAAAGGAGTTGGCCCTTCCACAAGACCTTGCTCTTTACGCTAAAGTTTGACTTTTTGTCCTAATTCTTTAAGGGTGATTCCTGAAACACAATGGTCGTTTAATTAGAACAATAAGTTTTGTTTTAAATGAAAAAATACTCCAGCGTAAAGAGCGAGGTCTTGAGGAGGAGGTAACCCTTTTCATATACGTAATAATTTCAGTTCGTTTTAAGGTTTGATGTTGCTCCCTACTTTCAGTTGAAAAACTTGTTTTTTATTATTTAAATACTTACAGATAGTGTTTTTTAAGGGGAACTATACTGAACAAGTTTTTTAAAGAAAAGTAAAGAGCCTCATTAAATCAAAAATGAGCAGAAATACAGTAAAATAATCTTCAAAGTAAAAACTATGGGATCTAATAAAAAACAAACGAAAAGATATGAAATCTATGTATATATATAAAAATAAGTTGTCTGTGTGTGTGTGTGTCGAGTGACGTCATGTTTGTCGACTGACGTCATTATAAGGATTGAGCTGTATGCGTCATGAAGTTGTTTGTCGACTGACGTCATGTTTGTCAACTGATGAAATTACCTACCGGGACACAAATGACGACCGGGACACAGAGAATATAAATGACGACCGGAAACCTCAAAGAGAAATTACAGACTGGGACACCCGGACACAAATCACGACCGGGACACAGGGAATATAAATGACGACCGGGACACAGGGACACAACTACAACGGGGACGCCGGGGGCACTGGCGGGATATATAAATGACGACCGGGACACAGGGATTGTTCGAATAGAAATTACAGACCGGGACACAAATGACGACCAGGACACCGGGACACAGGGAATATAAATGACGACCGGGACTAAATGACGACCGGGACACTCAAAGAGAAATTACAAACTGGGACATCGGGACACAAATGACGACCGGGACACAGGGAATATAAATGACGACCGGGACACAGGGACACATCATTAGAATAATGAGGTATAGATCTGAATACGGATTGTTTTTCCCATGGACGATTATATGTTGCATGTTCAAGAGTCAGTAAACCTGACAATCTATTTATATGCAACATATATATATATATATATATAATATATATATATATATATATATATATATATATATATATATATATATATATATATATATATATATATATATATATATATATATATATATACATATATCTATCTCTATTCACAGGTGGGACACAGGAACACAACTACAATGGCGCGTAACTAATATGGCGCGTAACGACTTACGCGCGCGGGGGGGGCTTGGGGGGGCGCGAAGCGCCCCGCCAACTAGGTGTTGGGGTGGCGCGAAGCGCCACCCCAACAGCTAGTATTTTTTATATGAAAAAGACTATGCCAATGAAACATGAACAGAAAGTAATTAATAAACAAATTCCACAAAACAAGTTTGTCAAAAATAGTAAAGAGCCTCATTAAGTCAAAAGTGAGTAGAAATAAATTCAAATAATTTTCCAATCGTAAAACTACAAGAAATCGCCATAGATAAATGAACTAAACCCAAAACGAACAGAAATTACAATAAATAACCGATTCAAACTCAAAACGAGCAACAATTAACATTAGTAAGGCTGACAACTCCCACACCTCCTCAAGACCAGAACATAATTCGCTCTTTACTGAAAACAAAATATATTTTACATGTTTTCACTTTCTTGACTTTAACAAATAAAGAAGTATTAAGACTATAAGGAATAAATATCAGAATATGCATATCAAACCTGCAATACACGTTTTTTTTTTTTTTTTTTTTTTTTTTTAAGTGCAAATTATGTTCTGGTCTTGAGAAGACATGGGTGTCTGCTGTAAGGCCTACTCGTTTTAATTTTTGATCGTCTTGAGTTTGACTAGGTTATCTATTATGTAATTTCTGTTAGTTTAGGGTTTCATTTATTTATTAATGGTGATTTGTGGTAGTTTTTCACTTGTAAGATAAGAAAAACAAACTCGTAGAAATGACAACGCTATCGTCCATAAAAACTTAAACAGTATGATAATAATAATAATTTACTTATAACCCACTGCACAAAACAATATGAGGATAATAGAGTAAAAAGAGAGAAAATAGAATAAACATCAGAAAAGAAAACGACACATAAGTACATCAAAATCAATTGAACAAGCGGATGAGAACAAAGGTACAACACAATAAATACAACAAAATCAACAAGGAAAACGGTCAACAGAACAAACGGATGAGCCTGTGATATGGGGGAAGCCGTCGATATGCTTGTGCCGATAACTTATCATGAAGCTCCTGTAGTTTTGCAGTTGTATCGGGAGCTTTGTATTTTAGGATTATTCTCCGATTTCGATACGATAGTGGTAGATAAAGCAGGTATTTACAGTATTTATAGTAACATCTACGTAGCTTACATAAGTCACTCTTTTTCAGAAAGATAAAGTACAGAGTGATCACAAAAAAACTGAATACAAAGAAACCAGAGCTTTTCGATTATGCTTAGACCGGTTTGACACAATCTTAGAGTATCCAAATCTAAATCCTTTCAAAGGAAAGCTAAACCTTCTTAAACTTTTTGGTGGCCATATGTTTTACTTTACTTTTGATGATTGTTCACCTATATTTTTTTCTTCTTTGATTTTTTTTTTAATTTGACACCCGCTACTGCCAAAAACTGCATAAGTTCATATGGAAGCCTTCAACAGAAATGAATGTGTGGTTAATCTTAAAATATAAAAGAAACTGAGAGGCAAGAAGACAGAACAAGGGCCAAGGCAACAAGATAGGAGACAGCATTATTTTCTGAAGTTATCCATTTAACAAGAAATCCCGAGAAAGAGGGAGCCCGGCCAGAGAGATGGCCAAATTAGATCGATGCCTTATAAACTAGTCTAGATTTTGCTCATTTGAGTGAATAACCCCTTCTGCTAAGCAGAGCTACAAAAAATAGCTAACTACGGAAGGGTTCTAGGCGTTTACCTCCCCCGGAAAATGCCCCCCTCCCCCGTGGAAAATACCCCTGGAAAATAAACCTCGCAGAAAATACCTCTCCCCCGTGGAAAATACCCTCCCCCAACTGTGGAAAATAACGTCTCCAAATTTGAAAATTTTGTTTGAGTTTTTGTTTTTAGTTTCGTTGAAAAGTGCTAAGGAACGGGAAAAAGAGGAATCTACATACCAGAAGTATCATACAAACTTAAAAAATACCGCAAATCCGTTTTTGTTGAAAATACTTCCATACGAACTTCTGCAATTTTTGACAGTAGCGGGCGCCAAATTAAAAGAAATTGAAGAAGAAAGAAAGTTAACAATCACAAAACATATTAGAACCAAAAGGTTTAAGAAGGTTTAACTTTCCGTTGAAAGGATAGTTGGCTTTGGAAACCAAAAAATTCTTACTGTTTAATTTTTTACGGACGAAAGCGTTGTCAAATTCTACGAGTTTGTTTTTCTTATCTTCCAAGTGTATAATTGCCACAAATCACCATTAATAAATAAATGAAACCCTAAACTAACAGAAATTACAATAGGTAACCTTGTCAAACTCAAAACGAGCAAAAATTAAAAGGAGTATGGCTGAAAAAAAAACCCATGTCTATTCAAGATCAGAACATAATTTCCATTTTACTACAAAAAAGAAATAACTGTGTATTGTCAGTTTGATATACATATTCTGATGTTTGTTCCTTATTGTGTTAATAATTTGTCAAAGTAAAAAAAAGTGAAAATATTTAAAATGAATTTTATTTTCAGTAAAGTGCAAATTATTTTCTGGTCTTGGGGTTGTCAGCCCTACTCATGCTGATTTTTGCTCATTTTAGGTATAATTCATTTATTGATGGTGATTTGTGGTAGTTTTACGCTTGGAAAATTATTTGAATTTGTTTCTATTCATTTCTGGCTTAACGAGGCTCTTTACTATTCTTTGACAAACTTTTTTTTATGGAAAAAGTTTTTTAATTAATTTTTGTTCATTTTTTATTGACATAGTCTTTTTCATAGAAAAAAATATTTTAGATCTTACTATTATATCTTACTTTCTACTATTTACTATTTTATATTTTATTTTACTTACTATTTTATATCTTACTTACTATCGAGGCTCTTTACTATTCTTTGACTAATTTATTTTGTTGAAAATGTTTTTTAAATTAATTTCTGTTCGTTTTTTATTGACATAGTCTTTTTCATAGAAAAAATATTTTATATCCTTTTGTTTTTTTTCTATTAGACTCCATCTTTTTTACTTTGAAAATTATTTGACTTTATTTCTGCTCATTTTTGGTTTAAGGAGACTCTTTACTTTTTTTTTTAAACTTTTTCCATATGTTTCCCATCAACAAATACTGTCTGTAAGTAATTAGATAAAAAAAACAAGTTTTTCAACTGAAAGTAAGAAGCAACCTCAAATCTTAAAACGAACAGAAATTATTACTTAAATGAAAGGTATTTTCTCCTCTTCAAGGTCTCGCTCTTTACGCTAAACTTCGTTTAATTGAATTTTATAACAAAACTTATTGTTCTAATTAAACGGCCACTGCGTTTTAGGGATCGTTCCTAAATAATTAGGATACAAGTTCAAAACTTAAGCGTAAAGAGCAAGGTCTTGTGGAAGGGGCAACTCCTTTCATAGACGTAAAAATTTCTGTTCGTTTTAAGTTGTTATGTGGCTCCTTACTTTCAGTTGAAAAGCCGGTTTCTCCGTTAGTTTCTTCGTTACTTTAGAAACAAAAATACCCTTGGAAAATACACGGGGGGGGGTATTATCCGGGAGGGGGGATAAACGCCTAGAACCGTTAAAGTCGCCAGTTTTATTAACAATACACTGATTTTGCTTCACATTTCGTAAAATTATATACAGTGATGTTTAGTTGCGCATCAGCTATTATGAAGGGAGGGGGCAGCCGGACGTTTTATGGGTGGGAGAGGGAGGTACGAGTTGACATTTAAACCCTCTTGGTTCCCAGAAATTATTTTGGTCTCCGCATTTCTTATTTGTGCTGGGTGAGGTCGGGGGTGATAGTGCCCTTCCCTTTGCGACAATCTTGTTCTGTGTAGCATAAAGTATTAAATTCGTAGGCCTACCGACAGAGGGGCGGAAAAGGTGAGGTAGGGAATCATGGACCTCGCCATAAAATTTTGTTGAGAACTAGCAAGTTCAACCAGGACTTTATTTTCAGCAATATATGATGGTAAAATTTCTTTATACACAATTGTTCAACGTATTTAAACATATGTATACTATGTATTTAAACATAAAAGAACCGTATTATATAGGTCATGATGGTTGCAGCCATGTAGAAGATAAAAAGTTGCGCACAATTTCCGTCCATATGACCAGTAATATCCCTCTTCTTCCATCCGAAATTCCACAGTACAAATGCTAGTAAGAAATTATTCAAGGAAGCTATTGTTTATCAACATTTTATACTAAATATTCAAATTGTGTCTTAAATTTTAACTACAATCCTATATTTTAATTCTTAAGCAGAAAAAACTAAAAAAGTCAGACGCTCCTATTCAATGTTAAATTGTTCTTAATACAATTTTATAGCCTTAAATTGGGATTTGTGGGGGCGGTA
Organism: Artemia franciscana; assembly: GCF_032884065.1. Classification (NCBI taxonomy): domain Eukaryota; kingdom Metazoa; phylum Arthropoda; class Branchiopoda; order Anostraca; family Artemiidae; genus Artemia; species Artemia franciscana. The sequence goes on from NW_027063627.1 coordinate 1,573,959, forward strand.
GCTCATATCGAATCTTGTTTAGACCTGGGCATCATTTGAAAAATTATCATAAATTTAATCAAACAGTTCGTGGTAACGAACTGTAGTAAGGAGCGGCCCGGCTCAATAGTAACTAAGACTCTAAAAAATAGAATTTTGATATCAATAGATACATCAAAAGAATCGCATTTTAATGCTGATTTTAAGTATATAAGTTTAATCAAGTTTAATCTTACCCATCAAAAGTTACGAGCCTGAGAAAATTTGCCTTATTTTAGAAAATAGGGGGAAACAACCCCTAAAAGTCATAGGATCTTAACGAAAATCACACCATCAGATTCAGCGTATCAGAGAACCCTATTGTAGAAGTTTCAAGCTCCTATCTACAAAAATGTGGAGTTTTGTATTTTTTGCCAGAAGGCAGATCACGGATGCGTGTTTATTTGTTTTTTTTTTCCCAGGGGTGATCGTATCGACCCACTGGTCCTAGAATCTTGCGAGAGGGCTCATTCTAACGGAAAAAAAGTTCTAGTGCCCTTTTTAAGTGACCAAAAAAATTGGAGGGCACCTAGGCTCCCTCCCACGCTAATTATTTTCCCAAAGTCACTAGATCAAAATTCTGAGATAGCCATTTTATTCAGCGTAGTCAAAAAACCTTATAACTATGTCTTTGGGGATGACTTACTCTCCAACAGTCCCCGTGGGAGGGGCCACAAGTTACAAACTTTGACCAGTGCTTGCATATAGTAATGGTTATTTGGAAGTGTACAGACGTTTTCAGGGGGATTTTTAAGTTGGGGGTGGGGTTGAAAAGAGGTGAATATTTTTGAGGAACTTTCCTTGGAAGAATTTGTCACGGGGGAAGAAAATTTTCATGAAGGGAGCTTAGGATTTTCTAGCATTATTTAAAAAAATACAATGAAAAAATAAATATGAAAAAGTTTTTTCAACTGAAAGTAAGGAGAAGCATTAAAACTTAAAAAGAACAGAAACTATTACGCATATGATGGGCTCACCTCCTCCTAATACCTCGCTCTTTACGATAAAGTATTTTTAGTAATTTCAACTATTTATTCTACGGCTTTTGTGATTCAGGGGTCATTCTTAAGAATTTAGGACAAAACTTAAGCTTTTATGTAAAGAGCGAGGTACTGACGAGGGGGTGTACCCCTTCGTATACGTAATAAAAACATGAGAATACAGAAGTTCGTTACGTATGCTGATTTGTAAGTTACGTATATCTTTTACTAATAAAAACATTCGTAAAAAAATTAAAATTTCTAGTTGCCTTTTTAAGTAACCAAAAAATCGGAGGTCAACTAGGCCTCCTCCCCCTCTCCTTTCTTTCTCAAAATCATTCGATCAAAACTATGAGTAAGCCATTTAGCCAAAAAAATAGATATGCAAATTTCGTTTTAATTATTCATCTGCGGAGAGCCAAAATCAAAACATGCATTGATTCAAAAACGTTCAGAAATTAAATAAAAAAACAAGTTTTTTTTATTGGAAAGTAAGGAGAGACATTAAAACTTAAAACGAACAGAAATTACTTCGTAAATGAAAGGGGATGCTTCCTCATCAACGCCCCGCTCTTTACACTAAAGTTTTTTTTACTGTTTTAAAAAGTAGAGTTAAGAGAAAGAGTCAAACTTCAGCGTAAAGAGCGGGGCGTTGATGAGGAAGCATCGATCTCAGCTGAAAGTAAGGAGTAGCATTAAAACTGAAAACACAAAATAATATGAGGGGGTTGTACCATCCTTAAGCCCTCGCTGTTTACGCTAAAATTTTATAGTACTTTAAAATGCTTCTCGTTCCAATTCAACATATTTTGTCTGTGAGCAGTCGCTCTTAAAAAATTGGGCCATCTGCATAAACATGCTGTTTTGATATTTCTTCAAAAATGAACCAGCTTCTTGGCAGGTTCTGTAAGCATCAAAAACTGTCGTCGGCTTTCCGTTGAACTGTAGTTTAAATTTGTCTGCGTAGTTGAGTCGTGGTTTTTTCTTGTGAATTTGTCGTTGGTGCTTTAATTTTTATTTTTATTTTTTACGGCTCTAAGTGCATTCATGTTTTGTATCTAGAGTTGGTATTTTTAATTATAAAATAGATGTTAGATAGATAAATAGATAATTAAGATGTTAGATAGATATAAAATAGATAATTAGATCTAATTATAAATTAGATTCGTAAATCTAAGTTAATTATTTAATTCTAATTTCCGTTTATTTTAGGATGCGTTTATTTATTTGTAACAGTATCTGTTATCTTTACGTTGAACATGATTATTTAGTATGCTTTCTCTACGTTTTAATTTTGAGTTACTATGTGACCACGCCCCCTTTTCTTAGTATAAGGCTTAAATGTAAATAACCGGCATTTGTATAATTTACCGTTCGTCCCCCTGGGGCTCTGGGTGTCATCTCACTCCTGGTGGTATGTTTGTTGGATCTTCGGCTGTTTGGAACAAAATATCTGTCTAAAAATCTTGATCATATGTCTTGGGGCCAATGGGGGCTATGTATCAACAAAGGCCCCTCGAGGGGAGCTGGTTGCCCTCCGATTGCTTTCCGATCTTAAAAAGGGCACTACAGCTTTCAACCTCCTATAGAATGAGTCTCCTTCCAAGTTTCTGTGATCACCTTTTTTCGTGTGAAGTGGCTGAAAAATAGTAAATAATTAACTCGTGGAAGACACATGACTCTTTACTAATTCAAATATAAGTCCTGGTTGAACTTCGCTGAAGTAAGGATGTTGGGACTATTTTAAGAAAAATATTTCATTTTAGTTATATTGGTTGTATCTTGTAAGTTTTTCTTCTTACATATTTAATTTTTTGCTGAAAACGGCCCTTGGACATAGGGCCAAAATATTCATTCTAATTAGTTTCCCACTGTCTTGCGAAAAGAATTCCCTTCTGTTCTTTTTGTTTTTGGTGCTTGAAATATAATCAATGAGATATCTCTGATAGCGAAAATGATCTAAAAAGAAAGAGGTATATTATCACTAGTTTCAAATCTAAAAGGCTGGGGCTTATTCAGGGATGTGGATGTAGGACTTACTGGGTTTGAACCAACTTGTCCCCTCCCACACCCGAAATATTTTTCGGACTTATTAACTGGTCGTAATTAATGGAGTAAAAAATTACTTCTCTGAAAAAAAAAAACTAAGAATGCTCCTCCGACTTGTAAATTGGTCTTAAAAATGTAGGTAAATAAACCAAGAATTCTTTTGGTAACTCTCCCATGAACCGACATTCTTTTATCACTACCCATCCACCCTTCTGAAGAAAATCGTGAATACGGTCCTGCCAAAGGGAAAAACAAGTTGTGGCCTCTAAAAATAGTAGCTCTACAGCTGTGTATGGATGTTTGTAGAAATATAGTACATTTAAAGCTATAATATTAGCTTAAGGTTTTATGCTTTTGGATGCAAACCTTCAAAATTAGAGAAAGAAAATTTATCTCTCTGTAAAGAAATAAGCTTCCTTAGATTTTATATTCCTCAATTTAATGTAGGTAATAGTTTCTGCACTGAAGTCTATGTTTAGTCTAGGTAAACATGCAAAATTACAGAAAGAAAATTTAGTTGTCCGTTAAGAGATAAACTTCCTTAGATGCTGTGTTCTTCCTCTTAGGTATAGGTGATATTTGACAATGATAATAATTTAGTTGTCTCCACATCGATGACTAATTTTTATTTTCCATTCAGATGGACTTTTTGGCCCTTTTATTTCTTCTCAAGAATACGTTCCACAATGGACAAGAATAGCCGAGCAAGCAGAATTGAACTTCCCGGGTATTTCAGATAATCCACGACCAGGAATGCGAGGTGGCCATCAAATGTGTATTGACGCGACTACAGAAACTATTTACCTTTTCGGAGGCTGGGATGGAGCTCAAGATCTCAACGATTTATGGTCGTATTATATACCAAATGGAGAATGGACGCTAGTCAGTTCAAACACTACGAATGAGGTAGGTTTGAATGTAGTCTAGGAAATATATGAAAAAAGGGATCAAGCTCAAACAAATTACTATACAAATGATTCTTTCACTACCTAACTAAAAAATATGTGTTGGTTCTTAATCCCAAAAGTCTACAGCTCTAGCTCTTTCCAACATTTGAGTTTTTTGAGGTCCAACTGAGGCTGAAGTAAAAAAAAAAATGTTGATTAAATAAATACCAGAAAAATGGTTTAGTTATGTCATTTGTATGCTTTTTTTTGCTGATGAGCATAAAACTAAATATTTGAAGTCGAGAGAATTGTTTGGGGCTCAAAGCTTTGAGAAAGAGTGAGGTTCAGAGAGAGGTAGGGCTCGCAGGTGTATATTAAGCCTAACCTACGGCAAAACATTTGCAGTCTTGCGCTTGTGGTAACAACCAAGACTCGTTCCAGGTAAATTCTAGTATGCCTGGAACCTTTCATTTTGTGAAAGCGAATAAGAATGAGGAGAAGTTGATAGGCATATTTGGACGCATGAAAAAAACATTCTGTCAAAGAGCTTCCCTTGGCTGAGACGAAACACTAGTTTCCAGAAAAGAAATAAATATACTCAGATACAATGTAACGCAAAGATCAGTTACATAAGGCAGATAACAATCACAGTAATTCAGATCATTTCACATAACATACTAAGTATACTAATATCTGGAATAGATATATTCATTGGATAGGGTAAAGCTATTAAAATTTGTCTTTTTTCGGCTAACATCGTCTCCAAGGTTCCTGGCCCCAACTATTTCATAATTTGAACAGCTTGTTCTTTCACGATTTCCATAAACCCAGGTAAATTATAAGCCATGCTTTACGTAAGAACATCGTAGCGTCGAACACTCTCCCTTGTAATTATAGTGAAACACTGAAAGAAGGGAAGATGACGCCGGTGATCTAACCGAATACACGGGTTGTACTTCTCCTTGCCCCACAATTCAGCGAAACCCCAAAGAGTCTGCTCAAAACTCCACGTTTTTCCACGCTTGTACTTGGAAGTATGCTCGAAGCGGATGATACTTGCAAACATCGCTTGTTAGTGGAGTGTTTTTGCCTATAAATGTTTTTCAGAACTTCCAACTTTTTCCAGGAATTCCCAGCAGCGGACATGGTCAAGGTTTGTTTCATTTTCTGCAGCCTTAAGCAAGAAAAGCATGGTCTTCTCTCCAGCTTTGCTAGTGTTGTATTTTGTAGAAGCTCAATCCAGGAATAGTCCAGTTATTTCCTGGAAATTTTTCTTCTATTTTACTTTAAATTTTCTGATACCAATTAAAATTCTAAAATTCAATTACATTTAGAATTGGATTTTCTAATAATTCAACAAGGCCATGGAGGATAAGAATGTTCTCAAGGCCTGTCACTGAGTTTTAATTTGGCTACCAGTATATCCTACAGACGACTTTCAGTGAAACCATGTTAATAATTGCCTGCTTGTTTTCCGCATGGTAATAGAAATCATCGTCTGTTTTTTGCAAGGCGCCTGCGGCTGAGTTCTGATTTTATGACAGCCCTTGACCTGCTCCTCTTTTCATGCGTCACGTCTTTGATCGAGGTTATCACGTCTAGCTAAATACCCATCAAACACTATGATAACACCTCAATTTCTTCGTGTTCTATATTCGACGTATTTGGGGCAGATGTCTGCGTACGTGCAGTAATTCTTCCTATGCAAACGATGTAGAAGAGCCCTGCCACGTAGCACATACTTATGTCCATCTAAGCTTTTAAGCAAATCGTCTGTTTTTAGTTGCAAGCCTTCAAACTTGTGTCTCAAATCTACTTCTTTATCTGCCGCAACTTTTTCCAGCATCAGTTAAAAAGCAGAATTTTCAGCGGAAACGCGAAGATAATTTTAACTTGTGGACGGTGATGATTTTCTTAAAAGCCAGTCTTGTATGTGTCTTAAATTTGCCTCAGAATCTACCTTGTCCTCTCCAACTTTAATCCCTTAATGTTCTTTAATGTTCTGATGTATGTACGGATATTAAATCAAACCTCTAAACCACTTTCTGAATTAGGAATTGTCTTTTGAGAACGACATTCTTTATATTAACAAATTTGGCCTCATTTATAACGGAACTAACATAAAATTTGTGATAGAGCTACATTAAAGCGCTTCTTATCTTGTTTTTTAGCCAGGCAGTGAATGAATTAGTTGTATAGAAATTCATTTGAAGTTTTGGTCACATTTTTACTAGACTAACGCACAAAAGGACAAAATATAATCTTTTTTTTTTTACTGAGAAATTAATAGTATGATTTCGATAGAAATTTCGATTTTGAAATGAGACGTCACTTTCGCATCATCAACGTTTTTCAGTAAGGGTTTTTATTTCCTAGAATTCGGATGTTTTTTTCTTTTTCAAATGAAATGTATAAATTTTAATTGCTAAGGAATATTTTCTTGTTCAGGTTATTTAGGCTCCATTCATAAAAATAACCAGATTTTATTTGGTTTTGTCGTAATGATTTTTGAAGTTTTTTTTGTGCATGTGTGTTTTGGACGACGAACACGGAAGAGAATGCTACGCAATAAGGGATGGGCACTAAAAACATGATTATTTTTTTGAAAGAGAGAAAAAACTAGAAATTTAATAACAGCAATTGATAGAAGGGAAAAATATGCTAGACAAAATACATATCCTTTCAAATAATGATTCTTAAAAATATCCTTTCAATAAGTCCAGAAAAAAGTTGAATTTCATTTGAACACGATTTACATTTTATATTGGCTTTTTAAAAGTTTCATACAGAATAATTTATGTTCGTTTTAAGTTTTAATGTGGCTCTACTTTCATTTGAGAAAACTTCTTCTTTTTTTTACTCATTACTATAAAAGGCGATAAGACCGTACGTGAGATTTCCAAATCGAGAACGAATAAAGACGGTAAAAAAAGAGAATAGTACGTCAAAGAAGATTTTCTAAGTCTTCTCTGCATGATTTAGACGAAGAAGTCCGATTAAAATAATATTTTTCTGATTAACTTTTGAGCAATTTGCAGATAATTTTTTGCGATGCTAGACAAAATCTCGTTACATTCCTGAATCGAGCGTAAAAAATTGTATTAAGAAAACACCCTTAATTCAGTAAAACTTGTAATGGTGAACTTTGTGTGGGCTAAACGTAGTTTCGCTGAATACAGATACATAATTAACTACCTAAGAAAATCTAAGGTAGGAGATGCTTTTCCCCAATTGCTTTTTTGGGCTAATATCTCCTGACTTGTAGGCTTTCTAAATTTTTCCCTGTTTACCTATTTCTTCATATTTTGATTGTTTCTTCCCTAAGTAACCTATGTTTAACAATTTCCGGGTATAATTCAACAAAAACCAAGCCTGTGTGTCTTTTTCCCGAACTGCGACGAAACGTTCCATTGGCGCATTAATTAAGACAATTTACTAAGTCCTCAACTCTGGATGTATGCCCACAATTAGAGAAGGAATATTGACTAAATTGTAGTTTCTTATTTAATAAATAATTTTTTTTACAAAAAAATTTACCTACATCAAATTTGATCCCATTATTTTTGGGGGAAAATCCTATGTACTCAAGCTCTGCAAAAAAACTTCAAAAATGACTATGCAAAAATTGTGATTTATTGAAAAAACAATGATTATTTTCCTTGAATGGCGCTTAAAATTTTAATTCTTGAGTGGAGAAACTTTTTTTTTCGAAGAAAGTTCCCTATTTTTTCCTTGGATTAAACAAAAACTTAAAAAAGAAACTTTTTGCCGAAAAAAAATATTTAACTCGCTCTGGGGAAATCCTGTTTAATATTGATTGGAATGTTTCATGTTTCTTTTTTTTGGGTTTTTAATTTAGACCTACTCTTTGTCTCTTAAAGAATCTGAAATTGGCAATTGTAATGTGATTTTCGCTCTGAATTGTCAAATTTGCGAAATTCTGTATAGAGCACAGTCATTTAGCAAGTAGAATGTGCTTAAGCTAGATCACAAACCAAATTGATAACGAAATTTGTATAGCAGCGTTGTATAACCTACACCTATTTTCACGAGATCCAGTCATATGAAGCTTCATCTGATTCTGAAACTTTACTTTCTAATATATTCCTAAAACTTATGTGACTTTTATTTTATTAGGGAGGTCCAACTCCCCGTTCTTGCCATAAAATGTGCCTCGACTCAGAGAATCGGCAAATATTTGTTCTAGGAAGATATTTGGACACTCAAAACCGGAGTCCTGAGAATCTTAAGGTAATTTTGATTTTCTTTTCTTTTTAATGCTCATTGTTCTCATATAATTTTCTCTTTTGTTTACGAGATAGGATGCTTTTGTCTTGTTCTGTGAGTAAGTGCTTGAAAGTCTATCGATAACAAACGGTTTAATATTTTCATAAAAGTAAGAATAACGAACAGTTTCAAAACTACGCATTCAGAGAAAAAATTTTCTTAACTGAAGAGAAAACTCGCAGCTTCCTGTAAAAAACTCGTTGCTTAACCTTGGCTTAAGCTTAAACTGTTTAATGTATGAAACTTAAAATAAGCTCTTACTCACTGCTGTATCTTTCGGTAAGTCAACCTGACTCCAGTGATGGATCTAAAGGCCCTCCTGGAGTAGTTATAGTTTTTGCTTCCATTTATAAGGAATCTTTTGATCCAAAAACAATAATAAAAAAATAAACAAATACAGATTCATCAGTTGCCATTTTGATGTCTAGTTTAATATCAACCACCCTTCCCTAATTTAACAAACTATCACGCATGAAAAAGATGCTACTCTAGTTTTTCCTGATGATTGTTAATCGTTACTTCCATAAAGAAGAGAAAAAAAAACATCAGGGCAGATTGCAACTAGTGAACAATCTATAAGTGTTACAGAACAAGGACCTAATTTACAGTTGCTCTGCATTTAAAGTGGAGCAAAAGAAATTTGATACCTCTTATAATTTTCTTATTTATTTATGCTAAGTCTCACCTTTTGACCTTCCTCATTTTCTGTTCTTTAAACCATTAAATGCCAAAACAAAATTGGCGAGAAATTATAATCTTATTAGCTTTTGAAGTCTATCGTTTTCTGCTGTAAGACAACGGGCAAGGGAAATCTTCCTCGTCACGCATTTCAAGTGTGTAAGTTTTGTCAATGTTGTCAATGTTTGAATCTTGGATACTTTGACCTTTTTACCCTCTCACGCTACGCCACTCCCCGTAAGAACATATTCATATTAACAACAAATCGCTTTTTGCTGTATAAAATTACATATTTTGCACTAGCAAAACATGGAAATTATATTACTATACATGTCTTTCCCAGCTTCATATTCATAATTTGATGTTATATAAGAACAACAGACTTGTGACTCGTATCACCAATGTCACTGTGGTGAAGGTGTAAAGGTACACCCGAATAAATGTTGCACTATTGATTCTTGCGTGATTAGGATTTTTGAGGTAAAAACTACTTTATTGAATGCTTTGTTTCTAATCTTTTGTTTCGCAAGCTCTTGGAACACAGCCAAACTTAACAAGGTTTGATACAGTTAATTATAGCGATCAATAGGCGAAACTCGAATGGCTGTAAAGCAATAATACTTTGTTAAGACAGGCCTATTAGTAACATAAATTCAAAAAAGAAAAGCAAAAACTAGATGGTGTTACTGCTTCCTGTATAGCAACCATGTTGGCACATATTCACCTGGAGTCAGCACAAAAATGTTCTTAGATGAGCCCAAAGGACAGGTTTAAGGGTAAAATGAGTCCCCTGTCCATGATCCATGTCTAAATTGTCGCGAATGTTTTGCTACAGGAACAAGGGTTATAGTAAACTAGATTCCATATCGCTGCTCTATGTAGTTGAGAAATCATAGTACGACAATGAATATTTGAAATTGTTAAATTTTATATTGTAATTGGGTACATATCTTTCAGATTCTAATTTTATTGCATATAATATAAATGCACATTTCGTACATACTTATTTTATTTCATTTGCATAATGAAATGTATTTTTTTATAGTTAGTTTTATCCTCTAATTGATACCGCCAAGGTTGGCCGAGTGTTTAGTTTTCTTGAGGGCGCTGATACTTGTTACTGTTATTTTATCTTGCTATACTCAAAGTATGTATTTATTGGTTTTATGGAATTTTTTCAAGCTATTCTTTTCTGAATTTAAACTTCAACGCAAAGTTTTCGAAGGAGCGCTGGCCTCTATTCCCCCTAAGGCATGAGTGCCCATAAGAGGGCAGGGGAACCCAGCCCCCTTTCCCTTATGTATGAATGATACTGCCTTATATTTTTATATTTTTGTCTTTAAGTTTCTATTATACAGCCTTGGAAGTGCCGATTAGACCAGGCAAGCCCCTTCTCCCCTAAAATTCAGCTTATAGGCGCCCATGCCCTAGGGTCTGCGCCACATCTAGCAACAAAAGGAAACTAAAATAAGTTAGTTGCTTAATTACAAGTTGTGGCTTGTCATTAGACGGCGCATAATAACAAAAATAAATACAGGAACTGAGTTCAAAAGAATGGGTCACACGAGAATTCGCACATTTTTTTTTTTATATAGAATTTTATTTGGATTTTGAATATATATTTTGTTTGTATTGACTCCACCCTAATGTCTACTTTAACCTTACCAGAGCCTGACTTGTGCTATTTCAAGAGTTCCATAGCGTAAACTAGCACTATATCACGTTCTTTAGGCCTGACATGGGTGGAAAAGTTTCTATTGTAAACGACAGTGTATCAAAGAGGAATTTGATCTTAAACATAAATAAAAAGACTTTATACTTGCTATATACCTAAACCAGCAGACTTTTTACAATCGGAATAATCAGTGGATTCATTATAGCTTGATAGTGAAAGGGAATTACCTCTGTCGTTGAAGCCATTTCATACATTGACTGGATGCAAAAGGAATAAAACTGAAACCAGGCTTTTGTCTCCCCAATCCGGTTATATCAAAGATAAACCTGAATTAAATTACTTGCCAATATTCCTATTATGCGTATTCAAAGGAGGACGATTTTAATCCCGCTCTCTTACACCTAACTTGCAGTAATCTTACACAGATCCGTTGAAGAGCATTCTAAACTTTAATTTATCCGTCTAAAACCCCCTCCCCCAAGCGGACCAAGCTCGTCTGAAATTTTGCGTGCGAATTATCTTATTTTAGTCAATTGATACTTGATAAATTGCAAAAAAAAATCTTTCGTGGAATTAAAGATACATAGAAAATTTCTATACGGCTTAAAACTGTGCTCAGTCTTTGTTATCAAAAGATTAGACTAGACAGATTGGATATAATTGTCATGTAATCCGAATGCAATGCAGAGGTTTTGCTCCTTTACCCCAAATACATTTTAGCTAGTGATGTCTTGTGCTGTGTAGTCTGTGATGCTCCTAAGTTATAGCTAACAAAGGAAATGTTAAAATTAATGTTTTAGAATCAAGGTTGAAGACGATGAAAATGCAAATAATTGAACGCCAATACCTTTTCGAACACTTACATTGACTGAGTCGGGGCTATGGCATAAAGAAAGAGCCATGTATTAGCCTTCATTATTTTAGGAGTTGGAGTCCTATTTTCTGAAGAAAAAATCTGTGTCTAAAACGACGGTATCAAGTTGGCATTTAGAATTTATTGACTCCAGGCTTGGTAATTCTAGAACACTAGAAGCGAAAGATTGCAGAAAACGATACTCTTTTGGTTATTAACGACTTAGTAAATCTAAGATCATTTTTCCACTGTCGACCCCCCTCCTATATCCTAAAATCGCTTCATCTTCCTCTCCCTGATCAAGACATTGAATACGGGCCAGGTCAAAACCTCTTGAAAACGGACCTTCCTCTGTTTTTAACCATTAAGATTCCGCACCACCTTAGTGATTTTAATGACATCTTTATCTTTACAAGTTAATATCTCCATATTTCATTGTTGAAGTTCTACGCAATACTAAAGACACTCGTTGAAGATTAAGGGCAATTCATACTAGTTCATTTATACAGTAAAGTTGTTTAAGAATTGGATAGTGTTTTTTTCTTTATAAAGAAGTTAGTTTTTAGCTAAATCATTGGAAAGTCTATCCCTTTTCACAAAGGTCGAAGTTATTTTTAATAGGTAAAAATGTTTCCTTATAGAGTGACTTCTATGTGTATGATATTGACAATAACCAGTGGACTTTGATTTCGGAAGATACTGCTTTGGTCGGCGGTCCGAAGCTTGTGTTTGACCACCAAATGTGCCTGGATCCTTTGAAGAAAAT